>NW_020954642.1:15969148-15984288 GCF_900497805.2 Vombatus ursinus
TCTCTCTCTCTCTCTCTCTCTCTCTCTCTCTCTCTCTCTCTCTCTCTTTCTCTTCTCCCTTGCCTCCCATCTCCTCACAAAAAAACAGACTCCTTTTCATAGTCAAGCAAAGCAAATTCCCCATATTGGCCACATCCAAAAATGTATGTCTCATTCTGCATATTTCAGTTCATCACCTCTCTCTCAAGAAGTGGGTAGGATGGTTCATCATTTGTCCTCTGGAAAGAGTATATATTCCTAATAGATAATGCTATCTCTCCCTTTACCAGTTCTTATTCTTTGTGTACCCTTTAGTAATCATGTAGCAGAATCCTAGGTTTCATCCGACCAAGTCTCAGCGATAACCATAAAGGCAAGTTGGCTTTTAGAGTTAGAATACCTAGCTTATCTTACTTATTTCCTGTATTTTGAACATTTTCATGAAGAAATCAGAGACCTTTGATTTCATTAATTACCCTTTTCTTAGCCTTTGTTTCCTATGAATTTCTGGACATTTTTCTTGCTATGTTTCTTCTTATAGAGTAATTACTTTCTCTTAAACTAGTTTATGGCAATTTCCACCTTGCTGCTTCCTTTTCAATTTATATTCCTGTTGATTAGACTTGGAATACTCTAGGAAAATGCAGTTTCACCAGGCCTTGTTAGGAACACTACTTCCCTGACCAGAATACACTTATTCCTGTATTTTACTGCTTTGTCCCAAAGCCAACGGCCATTCTCAGACACCTTTCTTTAATTACCTCTTCATCTTCAAATCTGCTTTTCTACTCAGAAGCCTTTGCTGTAATCCAATGGTTCTCAAACTATTTGATGTCAGGACCTCTTTAAACTTTTAAAAGTTATTGAGGAACCCCAAAGAGCTTTTTAAAAGATGGGCTATGTCTATCAACATTTGCCATGTTAGAAATTAAAATACCTTCATATTATTATGATAATACATTTGACCTTACAGAGTCCCTAAAAGGGTTTTACAGGGAATCCCAGATCACACCTTGAGAACCACTACTTTAATAAATAGAATTTATAAAAAAAATTTAATAGAATTTAGATAGAATTTAGCCTGTGCCTATAAGATCATTGGTATCTTATGGGGAGCAGAGCCAAGATGGTGGAGGGAAAGCAGTGACTTGTTTGAGCTCTCCCCCCAAACCCTTCCAAATACCTATAAAAATGGCTCTAAACAAATTCTAAAACAGCAGAACCCACAAAAAGACAGAGTGAAACATATTTCCAGCCAAAGACAGCCTGGATGGTTGATTGGAAAGGTATATCGCACTGGGCAGGGAGAGGAGTGTAGTTCAGCGTGGGCAAGCAGGCAGCAGCAATCCTGAAGCAGGCCTCAGAGGACTGAACTGCGAGCAGCTATGGCGGTTTCCAGACTTCTCAACCCACCAACACCAAAGGCAACTTAGAAGGTCAGTGAGAAAAGACTGTGACTTCGGTGAGAGAAGGAGCTAGGTCTCAGCCGTCCCTGAGGCCGTGGCTGTTTTCTGAGCTTCCAGACCACAGACTGAGGGGGAATCGAGTGGCTGATCAGAGAGGGATTGCAGGGATCTCTTTGCCAGTGCTGAGGCAGGAATCTCTTGCTCTTCCCGTGCTTGGATCTGGGTCACAATTCTGAGGGAGGGTCCTGGGGAGAGGAGGAGTGCTGGCGTGGTGGAGCTTGTTGTGGCTGTGGAGAGGAAACACCTTGCCCTTTATCATACCACCTTGGAAGAACTGAAAATTTACAGGTCGTTAGAAGTATCTCTGAAAACAGCTGCACAAAACCCCTGAAGCCTGGGACAGTACATTCTCCACATTGGAAACAGACTCTTACCTTAACAAAGAGTTTAAAATTCAAGTAATTGGCCAGGATCATGAGTAAGCAGCGCAAAAAGAGTCAGACTATATTATCTTACTTTGGTAACAAAGAAGATCAAAACATACAATCAGAAAAAGACAACGAAGCCAAAGCTCCTAAATCCAAAGCCTCCAAGAAGAACATGAATCAGTCCCAGGCCTTGGAAGAGCTCAAAGGGGATTTTGAGAAGCAAGTAAGAGAAGTAGAGAAAAAACTGAGAGTTTTGCAAGAAAATCATGAAAAACAAGTGAACAGCTTGCTAAAGGAGACCCAAAAATACTGAAGATCTTTGTTATCTTACCTAAGACCCATAATTTTAACAGTATTATCTAGATTTCTTCTACCAATAGCATTTGTACCCATATTAGTGATGAGATTCAATTCAAATCAACAAACATTTATTAAATGCCTAAGTGCAAGGCACTGTATTGACACTGATGATACGAAGAAAAAAATTAAATAACCCCTACCATCAAAGAACTCACATTCTTTTGGGGTGCTGGGCCACAGGTACATAGATAAGTAAACATAAAACATATGTGTAACTCATGGCTCCAAGTCAATTTGGATGGGACTGTTCTTATTGGTGGAGATTTATTACTTGATGCTTTCTGCCTGTGTGAAGGGCAGAGTTGGTAACAGCTTCAGAAAAGAGAGGACCTAGTTTTCTGGTTTTCCTCTTTGAGAGAGAAGACAAATGGTTCCAGATTCTCTTCAAATCTCTGAAAGAAGAAAAAGAATCTGTGAAGAAACCAATATGTAGAGGAATCAGCTCACTGATCATGTTCCTATTTCTAGCTTACTACATAAGAGACATTGGCGAATTTCCCTTTACGTGAGATCCAGAACTCTCTCTTGGTTAATCTGAGATATTTTTCTCCCAATGGGAGCTCTCATTTACTCTATGTATTGTCTGATATTTTCTCAATTCTTTAACTTTTCTGATTTCTGTTCACTGTTGGCTTGGGTTTATTTGTTATTCACCAATAATTAGTGGTAAAGACATCAAGGCTTGGATATATAACTTGGGGCATGCCTTCCCAATTAAGGGGCTGTGATAAGGAGCTCAGCTTGAATCTAAATATTATTTTCCCTAGACTAACAATATTTAGGGGGAGCAAATAGATATAATTCTAGCCTGGTACCTTTTCTTTGAAGAGAACAGAATGGTCAAAATGTTCCTCCCACAAGACATTTCATTCCCTGACTCCTGGCATTTTTACTGGCTATCTCCCATACCTAGAATGCTCTTCCTCCACATCTCCACCTCCTGGCTGACCTGACTTCCTTTCAAGTCCTTGTTAAAATCCCATCTTCTATAGGAAGCCTTTCCCAAACTTTCTTAATTCTAATTTCTCCCCCTATTGATTTTTCTAATTTATAAATATTTCTAATGTATCCTCTATACAGCTTGTTTGTATATAGTGATTCACATATTGTCTCCCCTATTAGATTGTGAGCTCCTTGAGATCAGGAACTGTCTTTTACCTTTCTTTGTATCTCCAGTGGTTAGCAAAATGCCTGACACACAGCAGTCACTTAATTATTGTTTGATCTTCATTCTTGAAGAGGACCATGACATCAGGAGGGTAATGCC
Source organism: Vombatus ursinus (assembly GCF_900497805.2). Lineage (NCBI taxonomy): Eukaryota > Metazoa > Chordata > Mammalia > Diprotodontia > Vombatidae > Vombatus > Vombatus ursinus. Next base: position 15,972,589 of record NW_020954642.1, read on the forward strand.
ATGACTTGAAAGTGAATTGGATTTGAGGGAGGGAGGGCTATGCAAAGTCACTAGCCTCACCATCTCCTCCGGAGCCATATGGTTCCAGTGACAAAATATAGATCAGGACAACTGGAGATGGCTTCTGATGCGGTGGAAGACCTTGGCTTTTTTAAGTTAAGACCTTTCCCAGGTCTCAGTTTGACCTAGGCAACATACCTATTCAGTGATTAAGGCTAGGTAAGAAATGAAGCAAAGAATGGCCTCTTTTACCTAGTAAAAACAAATCAATCTGGGAGGAGAAGACCCTCAGGGTTTCTGCCAAAACAGTAACAATGGCTATTCACACTCACTCGGAGTCATCAATCAAGGGCCCAAACAATGACCAAGTGAGGCTTGGGCTAGAACCTATTGTTGGTCAATCAATGAGAGCTAGAATGAATTGGGTTTAAGGCATAGTCTTTAAAAAAGAAATCAGGAGAAAGAGAAGGAGGGAGGCAGGGAAGGAAGGAAAGAAGGAAGGAAGGAAGGAAGGAAGGAAGGAAGGAAGGAAGGAAGGAAGGAAGGAAGGAAGGAAGGAACGAAGGAAGGAACGAAGGAAGGAAAGAGGGAGGGAGCTGCATTGACCAACTGGAACTGGCCAGTTGGGTCCCCAGTGGGGCAACTACTACTACTCACAGGTTGTTGGCACTTAATAAATGTTTATTGACTGACTGACTGACTGATTGCAAAAGAGAGTGGTACCAGATGATGAAGAACACATACTGGTAATCTGACATATCTTCCGAAGGTATCTATCACATCCTGGATACATGCTAAGGGAAGATAGCAGATGTCTCAGATATTACTGTTTAGTCAATGGAGAACTGCTTTAGTACTTTTCAGCAGGGACTTGTCCCCCTATTATTATGACCCATACTGCATATCTCTCAGCTGTCACAGCATCCTCTAGATGAGAAGCTGTTTCCTCTTTATAGTGTCTGACCCCTTCCTTTTAGGAAAAAAACCTTATATCTATTACTTCATCCCCAGTATTCCCCAATCCTTCTTCCTTTTCTCCTCTGTCACATTCTACCACTCTCCAACCCCCTGGCAGAGATTAGAATCCTTCTCTTCCCCTAATACTCTACCCCTTCTTCATTTTCACATCAAAATCCTAATTACATTTTTTAAAGGAACAATATATTATCCCAGATCATCTGGGACATGGAGAAAAGTTCCTTAATCCCCTTACCTTCTATTATAGGAGGAAGGTAAGACTGTACTCAACAGAAATCCAGACTTTGAATATACTATGCAGGTAACTGCAAAATTTTCCCATCTCTCCATAAACGCTTTAAGTAAAATCTTGACGTGCTTGCACCACCCTCCCCAACTTTTTTTTTGAGCCAAATTTTTAAGCATATTTTTGTTGTTTTCCTCAAGTGGATGTTTGTGTTGTAGTTACTTAGTATTAAGAAGTACCTCTTACTTGTCCATAATCAGTTAGGTATAGCAAGGACTTGAAAGGAAGTCAGGTCAGCCAGGAGGTGGAGATGTGGAGGAAGAGCATTCTAGGTATGGGAGATAGCCAACTGAGGCATAGAGGGGTTAAGTTACTGGCCCAGAGTCAAACAGCTGCTATGTATCACAGATCATAGGGTCACAGAGCTAATAAGCATCTGAGGCTGGATTTGAACTCAGGTCTTCCTGACTCCAGGCCCATACCTAGCTGCCTTTAAGGCCATACTGAATACCCAGCAAAAATGAGCATGATCTTCCAGGGGAGGAGATGGATATTCAATGAAATAGGGGACTTCCATACCTTCCTGATAAAAAAAAACAGAGCTCAACAGAAAATTTGATCTTCAAATACAAGACTCAAGAGAGACATAAAAAGGTTAACAGGACAGAAAGAAACAACATGTTATTAGTAAGGGCAAACTCTTTACATCCCTACAAGGGAAGATGACACTTGTAACTCTTGAGAACTGTATTGTTATTACACCATGTTAAAGGGGTATACATAAAGGGGGTGGGGATAAATTGACTTTGATGTAATGATGAAAAAAATCTAATCAAGTGGGTCAAATGGATCCAAGTAAGTGAATTAATCTGATCTAAGAAAATTTACTGAGAGAAAAGGAAAGGAGGAGGTGACAAGGGAAAATTACATCACAGGAAAGGCAGAAAAACCTATTACAGCACAGGGAAAAAAGGGAGGGAGATGAGAATTGTTTGAACCTTACTCTCATCAGATTTGACTTAAGAAGAGAATAACATAATCAGTTAGGTATAGAAATCTAACATGCCCTATAGGCAGTAGGAGGGAAAAGGGGAAAGAAAAGGAAGGGGGCTAATAGAAGGGAGGCAGTGATCAAAAGCAAAACATTAGTGAGGAGGGATAAAGAGAAAAGAGAAAGAAAAGCATAAACAGGGGAAAAAAGATGGAGAGAAAGACACAGAGAGTTATCATAATTGTGAATGTGATATATTTAATGGAATACTATTGTCCTATTAAGAAATGATTAACAGGCAGACTTCAGATAAACCTGGAAAGACTTGTATGGTTTGATGCCAAGTGAAGTGAGCAGAACCAGGAGAACGTTGCACACAGTAACAGCCGCATTGAGTGATGACTGACTTTGATAGACTTAACCCATCTCAGCAATACAAGGATCTAAGACATCTCCAAAAGCTTCATGATGGATAATGCTATCCATATCCAAAGAAAGAACTATGGAGTTTGAATGCAGATCAAAGCATACTATTTGCTATTATTTTCCTTCTGTTGTGTTTTGTTTCCTCTTTCTGGTGGTTCCTCCTATTAGTTCTAATTCTTACTTACAACATCACTAATGTGAAAATATGTTTAATAAGAATGTACATGCATAGCCTATCTTAGATTGTGTCCCATCTTGGAGAGTGAAGTAGGGAGGGAGGGGGAGAAAAATTAAAAACTCAAAAACTTATGGAAGTGATTGTTGATAAATCAAAATAATAAAAAAAAGAAAGGAAAAAAGACCATATTGAATCAAAATCAGCCTCCCTGAAAGTCCTTAGGACCATTGGATTCTAGATTTGCAGCTGAAAGGGACCTTAGAAGCCATCTAGTAGAGACCCTTCCTTTTATAGTTGAAGGAACTGAGGCATAGAGGGGTTAAGTTACTGGCCCAGAGTCAAACAGCTGCTATGTATCACAGATCATAGGAGAAATCACAGATTTAGAGCTGGAAGGAACCTTAGAGATGATCTAGCTCAAACCCCTCATTTCACATATGAAATGTACAAAAGGAATATATGTGACCTGCCCAAAGCTACATAGGTAGTGATCAACAGAGCCAGGTTTTAAACCCATGTCTTTTGACTCCCAATCCAGTGCTTTTCTCATTGGACCACAATCCCATCCCAAATCTTCCTACCTATAAGTTCCGATCTATCCACTATGCCCTGTTGCTCTTCTCATTACTCTTAATTCTTCCCTCTGGAGACAAAGAGAACAAGTCTAATAAGCTTTCTTCTCTATTTTAATACTTGGAACATTTACTCACAGTCCTCTTCTCTCTATTTCATATTCTTTTCTTTACCTAAATATCCTACTTCTTTCTATAGCTCTGCCTATAGCAGAGTCTCCAGTCTCCTCCCCATACCAGTTACCACCTAGTGAGTGCACTCCAGACTGTCAGCGTCCCTCCATTCCAAAACTTAATGCAACATCCCCTCTCCTGCTCATTTTATCAGACAATCCACCTTTCGTGTCTGCAGACAGATTTTTCTCATTTTCACGGGTTTAAGGGAGAAATTTCCTGCACCAGCCAGTGTTTATTTGAGTCACTGTCTAACAAAGAGGCCACCCGCCTCTGCTGTCCTTTTCAATGCTGATTCTGGTCTTGTAATCTCACCCCTGTCTTCCTTTCCCTAACTCCTACAATCCAACTACTGGTATTTGCTCTTCCTTTTTTTTTTGCTCATAGTTTGGATAAATGGCTGTGTGTGGGGGTGGGGGGGAATGAAAAGATAGAAAGATTTTTTTTTTTACATTATACTAAGCAAGCAGCACCCTGATGTGTCTTCAAATAGTCCTCTTCAGCTCTGAAGCACCTGACAGTCTAACAATAGCGTTACATTACTAGGTTTGTGTTTTGTTTTGTTTTGTTTTTTTGGTTTGTTTTTGTTTTTGTTTTATTATGATTCTGCAAGAAGGACCTCAGAGTGAGCAATTTCTGTAGTCACTTTTCAGCTTGGGTGCATGCATGATTTGATGAGGGAACAGACCTTAGGGGTGATGTAAATATTCTGGGACAGTGCCCCCAACTATGTTCCCTTCCCCTGGAATTCTCCTGGACAGGCAGACACAGCACATTGGCTTACACTTCTTTGCAAATCCAGGAACAAAGTTCAATTTAACACTTTCTTTCTATGTTGTAACCACTTGGTGTCTAACTCTTTATAGTATCTATTTAGGGAAAAGTACCATATCAGGAGAGCCAGATTTAAGGCTAAGATAAACGTCTATGGAGGAACTCATTGTGTGACTATGGATAAGTCATTTCTTTTTCCTGGACCTTAGTTTTCTTACCAGGAAATTATTTGATTATAAAACCTCCCTTTATATTCTAAGTATTCTGTACTTGTATTATCGATATATATTTTCTGACATGACCAATATGTTGATGATTTTTTGGTTTATTTTGCTTCTATTTAACTCCTGAAGAGAACCTGGAACCCCTGTGGGTCCTCTCTGAAAAATGGAAATGAGAAGAACAAGGATTTATCTTCTCCCAAACTCTCACCAGCTCCAGCCCTCATGTAATCATGGGAACATTCAATAATCATTTTCTCCACCAATGAAGAAAGCCTTATGCAAATTAACCCTGAGTTACATTTATTATGAGGAAGAACATCTATTTAAATGTGGAAGTGACAGAGAGGCAAAGAAAAGAGGGGAAAGGAACCATAAACCACTTAAAAATAGACAACAAAAAACCCCCAAAATTTAGAAAGGGACATAAACAAAAAGGTCAAACTTATTAATACTGTCTTAAACTCTCTCTCTCTCTCTCTCTCTCTCTCTCTCTCTCTCTCTCTCTCTATACACGTACACACATACATATATACATATATACATACATACATACATACAGTATATACATACATATAGCAGGAATTCAGCTCCATATACAATTTGTTTTTTGTTCTTTGTACATTGGAATGTGCATGCTTGTTGGTGACTGACAAAAATGTAAAAAGAAGGGGCAGCTAGGTGGCGCAGTGGATAGAGCACTGGCTCTGAAGTCAGGAGGACGTGAGTTCAAATCCGGCCTCAGACCAAACACTTGACACTAGTTGTATGACCCTGGGCAAGTCACTTAACCCCAATTGCCTAAAAATAAAAAATAAAAAAAAATGTAAAAAGAAAACACTTTTCATCCAAGTCCATTGAAGTCATAGAGTCCCGTTCAAATCCTTGCCTCTCTCATTACCTCTGTGACTTCCCTGAAACTCATTTTTCTAGTCTGTAAAAAGAAAGGGAAGATTCTGTGACCACAGAGGTCCCTTCCAGTGCTAGCTTTCTGAACATATGCTCCAATAAAAAGTGAGACAAAATGGAAGGCATTATGTACATTTAAAATAATGTGGTTATAGTTATTATAGTCCTGCCATTTTAAAGAATTATCGTGCATAGCATCTTAAGATTCCTAAAGCACTTTTCTTGATACTATTATGAAGTAAATAGTATAAACATTACTCTCTCTGTTTTACAGATTAGGCAATTGAGGCTCAGAGAAAGTAAGAGATTTAATTAAAATGACAAAGATTGCAAGGGTTGTCTTCAGTACTCAATAAAATCCATACCCTTTGACTCCACACTCCATGCTCCACCCTTCACACTATTTCACAATAGTGGAGAAAATATGCTCTTGATCACTTTCAAATCAAATCCTTGCAATATGAGAAGACAAGAATAACTTGTTTCTATAGAGCTGTATGGTTTTTAAAGCCTTCTCCCTTAAGAACCCTGTAATACATGTAATATAAGTGAACAGTTATTCCCCTATTACAGATGGAAAAACTGAAACTCAGAGAAGGGAGCATCTTACCTTAGTTTACCTTGGCTAGTGTCAGTATTAGAATTCAACCCCTGGGCTCCTGTCTCCAAATCTAGTCCTCTACTTTGCTACATAAAAGGGAGGCTAGAACTCAGAATTTGACCATAATAAAAATATCCGAACATTACCAATGATAAATCTTGTAGTGGAAATTTTCAATTTCACCTACTCCCTCAATCCCCTGATTTGATATTTGATATTTGCCCTATTTACTCTACCTTAATATAATTGTGTGGCCCATCAGGGAAGTCCTTGAAGTTTCAACAATGTTATCTCTGTTGGCCAAGGAAATGTGTAGGGGATGACAGCACAGTCAGCTTTAAAGCCTGGCAATAGTCTGAGTGTTGGTGTTGACAAAGTCTATCATGACAGTCCTGTAAAAAATGTAGAGAGATATGGGTTAAATGATAACACAGGTATCTATCTGTACAGCCAGGTGAAGTTAAAACTGGTTGAATGGCCAGACCCAAAGAGTATTCACTTATGAGTAGTATCACTATGGAAGGAGGTCTCTAGGAGAATACCTCAGGGATTTATGCCTGGGTGACTGGAAGGAAAGCATAAATGTCATACTGATCAAATGTGTAATCACACAAAGCTGAGAGGAAGAGATACAACACATTGAATTACAGTCATCTCAACGAAATATCAACAGGCTAAAAGTTGGGCAAAATCCAAAGAGATGACATAAGACAGATATGTTACAGACATCCTGTATATATTGCTGCTGCAGAGTTGTCTGCATGCTATTTTCCCCACTTGACTACAAGCTCCTAGAGGGCAGGGCCTGTCTGAGCCCCTCTTTGAAGTCCTGGCTGTCAGTATACCACTTACTGCATAAGAAATGTCTCATAAATGCTTGTTGTCTTGATTTGTTGACCTGACTCAGTTCTCTCCTCAGTGAAATGATTAGGCAGTTGTTCTGAATGACCTCTAAATTTCTTTTTCAGCTTGAGAGTCTATGATTTTAGGATGCTTTCTCTTGGTATTGCATGGAAAAGTATTTTGAAGGGGATAAGATAAGTAGTAAATTTAAAAAAAAACTGTTAGGTCCACTGCTGGAAGTCTTGAGGCCTAATGAGATTTCCCTCTGGCTTTTTCACAACTGCCACAATAGAAAGTCTAATCTTAGCTTTCATAGTTATTGTGCCTTAAAGCATACAAAGGTCTTTCCCCAACTACATCCTATAGGGTAGAAAGAGCAAGTCTTAGCAGCAGCTGGGTGGTGCAGTGGATAGAACATTGGCCCTGAAGTCAGGAAAACCTGAATTCAAATCTGGCCTTAGACCAAATACTTGACACTTACTAGCTGTGTGACCCTGGGCAACTCACTTAAACCCAATTGCCTAAAAAGAAAAAAAGAAAAAAAAAGAAAAAGAAAGAGCAAGTCTCATTATCCTAATTTTATAGATAAAGACTCTAAATCTCTGAAAGTGTAGGTGACTTGATTGGGGCACATAGCTAGCAGGGATCAGACCTAAGACTCAAATCCAGGTCTCCTGACTCCTAGGGCTCTTTAAATCATCTTCCATAACTACATTTCTTCACTATACAGGCAGAAAGAGAGAGCTGGAACCCTGTGATTGATCTTCTAAGCCAAAGCTGATAAGGCACCAGGCAATAAGACAGTAACTCAGAGGACAGAAAGTCTGGCCCTTGCAAGGTCCCTCTGTCTCACTCTGTCTATCTCTGTCTCTGTTTTAGTCTCTGTCTGAGTCTCTCTGTGTGTGTCTGTATGTGCCTCTGTCTCTTTTCTACAGGTATACATGTAGACACACATAAGACCCCATTTCTGGGTGGTAAAGTGAGTGACTAGTGGGCAAATCACACAAATGTCACCTGACCCTCAAAAATTTTATATTAGCAAATATAGGTGACAATGAACATCAAGAAAAAAAATAGTCAAGATTTTAGCACCTATTTGCACTGAATGATTGAGGATCAAGAGACATCCTACATACAATAATTTGTCTGATACTCACCCGTAGAAATGCCTTAGGATCTGGGACTATCTCAGTTGGGCGGGGGTTGTACCCGAGCTTCAGGACAGACCACAATAGACCACACCCAGGAATACAAGCAGCAAGCATAAATGCCAAAGTTTGTGACAGTCAAACAAATTTATTGACTTTGCCAGCCCTCCAGTACATCCCTGTATCCTGCTGTCTAGTGCAATGGGAATCTTCTGGATTGAATCCCCTTCAATGGGGCAGCTGTCACACTTCAATCACAACCCCCTGATTTTGGCACTCCAGAGAAGCCCTGCAATCCACCTGCCCTGGACCTTTGAGTCTTTCTAGATTGAATTTTAATTCATAGCACCAAGAAAACTCTCCGAGTGGAAACTGTCCCTCCCCACTCTCCTAGTTACTCAACAAGCATTTACTAAGGGCTTGCTATGTGGGCCAGGCACTCTGCTAAGTACTAGAGATATAAATACAAACAATTCAGTTCAATAAACATTTATTAGGTGCCTACTATGGGTCAGGCACTGTGCCAAGTTCTGGGGATACAAAAAGAGGCAAAAGACAGTCCCTGCCCTCGAGGAGCTTATATTTTAATGAAAGAGACAGTCCTATAAAGGAAACCAAAAGGGGAGAGAAGGGGACAAAGGTACCAGGAACAGGGGCATGGAAGAGGATCCAGAAGAGGATCCACCTGGCTTTAGAGCTTGCATTTATCAATAGATAGGTGGATGATAGATGGATAGATGAGAGAGAGAGAGAGAGAGAGAGAGAGAGAGAGAGAGAGAGAGAGAAAGAGAGAATCAGTCCAACTTTCATGGGGCCTAGAGCTAGAAAATACCTCAGCTATCATTCGGTCCAACCTCTTTCACTTAATAGGTGAAGAAACTCGGACCCAGAGAGCTAAAGTGTCCAAAGTCATATAAAGCGTAAGTTATAGAATGAGCATTCAAACCCAACTCCTCCGACCATAAACCCAGTACCTTTTTTTCAACCACATGCTCCCATCTCCCATTGCTACAAAGTTAATTAGCAAAGAGGAGTGCTTTTGTTCAGCACTCCTAAAACATGTAAGTATATCTCAAGGAGACGTGCTTGTGAACGATTAAGTGTATCTTTCTTCTTTTATTTCTGTGGGACGCATCCTTGATTTTAAAAGAAGAAAAACTCAAAAGCCTTCTGAGACTGCAAAGGAAAAGACCACTAATCTATTACTTCTATTAAGTCACTTAATCTCTTTAAGAATGAATACATTTCCATTGACTTTTGCAATTAAGGCGGCTATGTGAACGCTACTCCACGGATCCTTTATGAACTTTCTCTCCATCAGCAAGACTTTTGCTCACCACAGCAAATTCCTTTTGATAAATTCAAGTGCTATCATGAAGGCCTTCCTTCTTATTGAAGTGTGAGTGAAAACAAAACTAGCTTTGATCAATAAAGTCAGTCACTAGAATTGGAATCATAGGATGAAAGGACTAGGATGGTTCTTAGATCACAAAATGTCGGGACCTAGAATTAGAATGTTAGAGCTGGGAGGTTTCCTAGAATGTAGAATGTTAAAATGTAGGAAATAGCATGTTAGAGCTGGAAGGCATCTTGGAATATGGAAAGTTTGATGAAGAACACAAGATATAAAAGCCAAAATGGATCTGAGAAGGTCAGACGACATAAAATGCTGGAGATGGATAAGACTTTACTTATTCTTCACTTCTCATTTTAAAATGAGGAAAATGATCCCTTGAGAAGGGAAGTGAGTGGCTTACCCAGATTTATATTGGTAGTTAGAAACAGAGCTGAGCAAGAAGACAGTCTTTGTCTCCCACTTCAGTGTTTTACCTTCCATTTATTATATATCTTTGCACACATACCCTATCTTCCTTCTTAAATGAAAGGACCTTAAGGAAAGGACCCTTTCATTCAATTGTTTGGGCCCTAAAACCCAATAATATAATAATACAATGGTCCAATGATATAATACTTCAGAAATATTTGTTGAACTTTCAACTATTGGAACTGTCCAAGAGTGGAACGATCTTCCTTTGAGGTAGTAGTGAGTTCCACAGCATGGGAGGTGTGTAAGCAGAGAATGGTCAATCTCTTATCTTATTATGACATCAAAGGTCCCTTCTTCAATTCTATGATGCAAACATTCCACGATCTCAAAATCATTTTCAAAGCAGAGACTGTAAGGGGGTGGGGGGAATAATTCTCTGTCCTAAATTCTAATTTTTGATCCATTCTCATTTGTACAACAGAAAGATTGTTATGTGCCAGATCTGGACATGTTCATTGCATATGTTTACATAACCAAAGGCTACCAGTGGATTGATAATTAGTCAGCTGGCATTGATTGAAACTTTTAATGAAATGAACGATGAGTTGTTTGAAAAGCAATTGAAAGCAATCATAAAACCTATGAATCATCTCTCCAATGCACATTTATTAAATCAGAATTCATAACTATGATATTTTATCTCCTAGGTTTGGTACCCTTTTGAGACATTACTCGTGGATAAAAAAGACAGATGTTTCCCCAGCTAAAGTAAAAGGGGAAAAATTCAGACATCAATTAAATCTAGCAGGCAGCAGAATGCCATTAGTGAGAGTTTAGAACCCTGGTCCATCTGGAAATGAACAAAATTCAAAAGTTTCCCCATGAGTCCTGGAGACCACGTAGAGGATAGACTGTTGAAAGTCCTCTGAGTCTCAAGAATACCATCCTGTGCTGTAATCATTCTATGTCCGGAGATTTTATAGTAGTAAAACATTGATTGCCATTAGAGAGAAACCTGAAGAACACCTGAGTCCAACCGGAAAAGAACAAAAAACAAAAAACAATAAAATGCTCTATCTTGAAATAGTAGCATAAAGTCATGTAAAGAAATTGAATTTTGAAACCGCGTAGCCAATCAAATTCTGGCTTTTCTTTGCTCCCTTGCGGCCTTATCCAAGTCACATTCCCTTTCTGGGTCTCATTTTCTTCATCTGTAATACGAGGGGGTTGGGGTTGTGCTAGAGGCAACTGGTAGGTCGGTGGATAGGGCCCTGAACCTAGAACAGAAAGACTTAAGTTCAAATGTGGCCTTAGACACTTACTAGATGCATGACCCTGGGCAAATCACTTAACCTCTGCTTGCCTTAGATTCTTCATTTGTTAATAATGATAATGATAGCACCTACCTCACATTGGGGCAGCTGGGTAACACAGGGGATAGAGCACCTGACTTGGAGTCAGGAAGACCTGAGTTCAAATCTGGCCTCAGATACTTACTAGTTATGTGACTCTGGGCAAGTCATTTCAATCTGCCTCAGTTTCTTCATCTGTAAAATGAGCTGGAGAAGGAAATGGCAAACTACTCAAATATCTTTGCCAGAAAAATCCTAAATGGGGTCACAAAGGGTTGGACATGACTGAAATAACTGAACAAGAACAATAACCTCACAGAACTGTTACAAGAATCAAATGAGATAACATTTGTTTAAAAAAAACGTTTAGCACAGTGCCTAGCAGGCACTATATAAATGCTTATTACTTTCCTTTGTACTAGATGGTGTTGAAGGTTCCTTTTGGCTCAAGTCCTGAAATGTGATATTTTAATATAATATATCCCACCAAGCTTTTTAAGGACCTATAATATTCAAGGCATCATGCTAGGCACTAGAGA
>NW_020954642.1:15984388-16115310 GCF_900497805.2 Vombatus ursinus
AGAGAGAGAAAGAGAGAGAGAAAGAGAGAGAGAAAGAGAGAGAGAAAGAGAGAGAGAAAGAGAGAGAGAAAGAGAGAGAGAAAGAGAGAGAGAAAGAGAGAAAGGAAGAAAGGAAGGAAGGAAGGAAGGAAGGAAGGAAGGAAGGAAGGAAGAAAGAAAGAAAGAAAGAAAGAAAGAAAGAAAGAAAGAAAGAAAGAAAGAAAGAAAGAAAGAAAGAAGAAAGAAAGAAGAAAGAAAGAAAAAAGAAAGAAAAGGGGTAAGAAAGAAAGAAAGAAAGAAAAAAGAAAGAAAGAAAAGGGGGAAAGAAAGAAAGAAAGAAAAAGAAAGAAAAGGGAGAAAGAAAGAAAGAAAGAAAAAGGAAGGGAAAGAAAGAAAGAAAGAAAGAAAAAGGAAGGAAAGAAAGCAAGCCCTGATTTCAAGGAGCTCATATTCTACTGATTAAAAATAACATGTAAAGAAATGAATACTTACATGATAATTTGAGGAGACAGTCCTAGCAACTAATGGAATTAGGAAATCTTGTTTATAGAAACATACACATGACTTGCCTAGTATGGAACTGGGGATTCTACAGTTGTGTATAAATGACTTGTGTGTGCACAAGTCATGATTCTACAGTTTTGTATAAGTCATTTGTGTGTAAGTTACAACCAATAGTTTTGATATGGTTTCATTTTATGACAATAGGCATGTGGGTTTCAATTAACATTAAACGAATTTTGAGCTTTTAATTCTGACTAGATGAAACTAGATTGACATGATTTCCCCACTTTTAGTTAGTTGTCTGTCAATTTAGTGATAGATTTCATATCATATTCATATGTTTCATTTTTCTCCTTTGTTGTATTTTAATAATGTATATTATTCTAAGGAAACGTGCATGCCCTTAAAGAGCATTAGAGATTACTATTAGAGATACTGCAATAGCTGATGGTATGAGAAAATCAAGCCATGTTTGCATCATTCACACCCACAATGAAATAGGACACATCAAAACACAAAAGAAAAGGTGATAGATCAAAACAAATGATCAAAAGCAAACAAACAAACACAGCACCTGGAACTCACAAACTATGATGTAACAGTCTAATGACTCTTCAGGAAACAAACAGAAACCTTCAGGTAGATCTGGGAGCTAGATAGGGTTGTTTTTAGTTCTTCACTATGTAGGGTTCTTGAAGGTGAAAGAAGGAGTGAGAATAAATGGGGTGGGGGGGAGCTTCTAACTTCCTATTAAGAAATAAAAACAAAAACAAAACAAACAACAATTCAAAAGTGTCCTGGTCAAGACAAAGCAAACTGTGGAATACCAAGAATTTTAAAAAGTAATTTTTTACTGATGACACTCCACTACTTTTTCATTCAACACTATAGTTCAGGTGAGCCTTTAAGATAACTGCCTCTTCATCAGACCAGAAAACAGACATCCACCCAAAATATCTGAGGAGTTTTGTTTTTTTCACCTTCAGTGGGCCTAGAAGGATTGTCGCCTTTGAGAAAATGGTGAGTTCTAATAAATCTGGGGACATATTGTCAAGCAAAATTAAAGGAATTTTCAAAGGGAAATAGAATACTACAGCATAGCTTTGTATCACAGTATGGAAGATTAAGAAAATTATCCAAGACATAGAGATAAACTTGCTCCAATGGCCTAAGAAGTAGTCTGATTTAAATACATTGAAAATCTCCATTTTGAAGCATGGACTGTTTCTCTAAGTTATGCTTAATATCCAATGTGATAAATGTATGGTTTGAGGATAAAAGAATATGTGCTGAAAAAAATGTGAACTGAATGCCAAATCCGGAAAATAAATGCTTGCCAAAAACAATGACATATAGAATATTAAATTATTTCAATGAGGTAAAAATTATTAAGTTAATTAAAAATCAATAAATTATACATTTTCTTTGTCCCAGATAATGCATACTGCTGTAAAGTGCAGAGGTTAGGTGAGAGAGAATTTCATGCATAGGGGAGAACCTGGGCAAAATTATAGAAGGGGAAATTACAATGACTATTTTGGGGGGTTGCAAGTAAGAAATTTTGACTGAAATATAGAATGTCTGGCATATAGTAGGTTCTTACTAAATATTTCTTGATGGATAAATTGATTGATTGATTATATGAATGGGAAAGAAGCTTAGAAAAGTAGGCTGGTATCAAATTATTAAGAGTTTCAAATTCCAAGGTGAGGAGTTTGGATTTTATGCTAGAGGAAATAGAGAACCATTGATGTTTATGGAGTAGGGGAGTGACATGATCAGACTTTTGCTTTAGGAAGAATATTTTTGCTGCAGCGCACTTATTGGATTGGGGAGAAAGGGAGGAGTCAAGCCTTAGTGACTGGGAGGATAGTGCTATCCTCAAAATTAATAGAAAAGTTAGGAAGAGGGAAGGGTTTTGAGGAAAAGATAATGCATTCAATTTTGAAAATGTTGATTTTAAGATGTCCATGGGACATATAGTTCAACAAATCCATTAGACAGTTGGAGATGTGAGACTAGAGGTCAGCAGAGGGTCTGGGTTGAATAAGTGGCTTTGAGAATCATCAGCATTGAGATGATCATTGAATCCACAGGAGCTGACAAGATCACCAAGTGAAATAGTACAGAGGGAGAGAAGAGGGCCCAGGACAGAGTCCTGTGGGATGCCCATGATTAATGAATATGAACTAAATAAAGATTCAGCAAAGGAGAAAGAGAAGGAGAAGTCAGATAGTAGGAAGAAGACCAACAGGGAGTAGTGTCATGGAAACCTAGAAAGCATGAAAAAGAAGAGCATAATGGAAGTGTCAAAGATTGCAGAGACGTCAAGCAGGATCAGACACTTAGAGTCATAGTCAAAGCCTTAATCCTTGAATGGGCATTGCCTCAGTCAAAGTGGGTCCTGTTAAAGACCTTAGCTTGAAAAGGCCAAGGTCCCGTACTGAATCCCAGGCTATCTCCATGTCCGTGTCCTGATCCATATCTGGCCACTGGTCCCAAATGGCTCCCAAGGAGAAAGTGAGGCTGGTGACTTTGCACAGCCCTCCCTCACTTAAATTCAATTCACATGCTTGTAATGACATGACCTCCCCAATGTCATGGTCCTCTTCAAGAACGAAGGACAAACAGCAGCAGCAGTGATCCAGAAGGGCACTTACATAAGCCAGGGCTTCTGTTTTGGCTACATCAGTGAGAAAAGGATATAAGAGATATCACGGACCTAGAATCAACAAGACATGAAAAATAGGCAATGGAAATAGAATCTGTGTCCCTCCTCCCACCCCTGACTCCAACCCTTAAAATGTAACCAACCACCCCTTTTCATTGTCACATTAATGCCGTACATCAGGGCAATTGTCCCAGGGTTCTCTTGTTACTTAATAAATGAAAGCCCATTGGGAAATATGTGGAGATGCTGATTTCCTTTGACAGTCACCGGTTCTAAATTGAGAGATCAAGGTGACAGAGTCTCCCACTGCTCAAAATTGCGGTACATTTCCCAGTCTTATATTCATAAAAGCAGAGGCTGTATTCCTTAAAGGCAGGCTTTTGTTATTGAAGTCAAGGAAGACTTTCCCTTTTAGTGGTGGTGACACAGTGCTGTCATTCTCCTCATCTCACTAAACTTCGCCTTTTAAGAGGTCAGTATCATCTTTAGTACAGCCGTCAATTCTACACAAAGCTCCCTTGCACCACTCAGCACACATCTTTGTACTGATTTTCTCAGTCTAATTGTATTGCAGGAGACATTTTAACAAGCCCAAGAGTGAAATTAGACACAATCATATTTAGAGGGGAAAAAAAATGATCTGCTTCTTAACCACCCTGAGTGTTTAAATGGAGGCATTTGCTCCTCACAACAGTGTATCTTTGCTAAGAAAGCTGATTCCATTAAAGTGTATGAAGAAAGGACCTTAGAACCCAGGGTGCCACAGCTGGAAAGGACCTTAGAATGTCGAATGCCATACAGCTTCAGAACACAGACTATTAGAACTTAGAACATAGAATGTTAAACAAAATAATACAATACCACCAGCATTTATTAAGTGTCTCCTGTGAGGAGAATACTATGTTGGGAACTGGTGGAGATGCAACATTCATACAACATATGGGTTCTATCCTTAGCAATATCACAAATTATGAGGGCAATAAAATAGCCACAGTGATAACTATAATAAACATTACTATAGAAGGGCATTAATTAGAGCGGAGGTCCATGGGATTCATGGATAGATTTCAGGACTTCTGTAAACTTGTTGGAAGAAAAAAAATTTTATTTTCATTAACTTCCAACTGAAATTTAGCATTTCTTTTCATTGTTTAATTATGTAGTTCTGAGAAGGGACCAGAGACTTTAGAAAAGATCCTTGTCAAAAGAATCCAGGACACAGGGCAGGTAGGTGGTACAGTGGATAGTGCACCGGCCCTGGAGTCAGGAGGACCTGAGTTCAAGTCCAGCCTCAGACACATAACACTTACCGGGCAAGTCACTTAACCCCATTGCCTAGCGGAAAAAAAAAAAATTCTGGATCTCTTTTGGGGCAGCTAGGTGGCACAATGCATAGAGCACTGGCCCTGAAGTCAGGAGGATCTAAGTTTAAATCTGGCCTTAGACCAGACACTTGGCATTTACTAGCTGTGTGACCCTGGGCAAGTCACTTAACCCCAGTTGCCTTTAAAAAAATAAATAAATAAAAATAATAAAAATGATCCAGGACACACAAAAAGGATAAGAACCCCTGAATTAAGGAGTTACAAAATAAAGTGTAGCATGAGGTCAAAGGGGAAAAAAGGTTATTCAGGATGAGTGGAGTGAGAGCAGAGGCAAGGAAAGTTTGATAGTGGGAGTGGCATTGGATTTGAAATTTAAAAGCTGCATTGAAGGTAAAGAAAGAGAAGGAAGGAAAGGAATTCCATGAATATAGAAAAGCTTAACAAAGATAAGGAAATGGAATAGTTTCTGGAGTCAGAGAGTTGTTCATTTTGGCTAGACCATGGACAGCATCGGAAAAAGCGATATGAGATAACGGTTGAAAATGAGCCAAATAGCTGGCACAGTGAGTAGAGTGTCAGGCTTGGAGTCAGGAAGATCTGAGTTAAATTCAGCCCAGAAACTTAGAAGCTATGTGATCCTGGGCAAGTCACTTAACCCTATTTACCTTAGTTTCCTCATCTGTAAAATGAGTTGGAGAAGGCAATGGCAAACCGCTCCAGTATCTTTTCCAAGAAAATTACAAAAAGGAGTCATGAAGAGTGTGACAGGACTGAAAATGACTAAATAACAACAAACAAAAAGGTTGGAAATGAAGGGTGCTTTGACAAATGGCAGGTCTTGAATGAAGAGAGAAAGTGAAACTTGACTCAGAAGGCAATAGGAAGGTTTTTGAAGCAGAGGAAGGACATCATTCATCTTTGTGTAAAAAAGATTCTTTTGGTAGAGATAAGAAAAATGGTTTGAAATGGAAATAGTGGGGAGTAAGGGGAAGATATGTTAGGAAACTATTGGAATAGAACAGATGGGCAGTAATAGGATTCTGAACCATGTTGATTGCAAATAGAATAGAGACTAGGGAAGAGGAAGGAAATGGAATTGACAGATTTCAGAAACTGAATATGAAAGGTAATAGTTACCAACCCCATTGTTATAGATCTAATAGAATGGGGTGGTGCCAGAGAGAAAAAGGGGAAGCCAGGAGCAGATTTAAGAGCCAACCATGACGTTATTTATTACTTACTGTTTTGGATAGTGGAATATCCAGGTGGAAACAATGATAACTTACATTTCTATAGTTCTTTAAAGTTTGAAAAGCGCTTTCCTCACAAAAGCTCTGGGCAGCAGGTAATACAAGTAGTATTAGCACCATTTTGTCCATAAGGAAACTAAAGATTAGTGAGATTAAGTGATTTATCCAAGATCTCATAGATAGGAGAATTCAGAGTCTGAATTCAAACCTGGCTCTCTCCAGTCTCCTAGTATAGGACACATTCCACTACACCTCTCTGCTTCTGAAGAAGCACCTGGAGGTAGATCTAAGTTTGGAGTTCAGGAGAATGGTCAAGACTGGTAATATAGATTTTGCAGACACCAAGAGAAATAGTAGTTGAAGACATAGGAAAACATAGGAACTTGCTTAGACGATGAAACATCCAAAAGTAAAATAGAATGTTAGCATTGGAGTGACCTTAGAGCATAGAATGTTAAAATGAGGAGACTCTTTGAGATCATTAGACAAGTGGTCTTTAAGGTATAGCTTGACCCTGAGGCAACCTGGCATTGCCTCAAGGGGTGTGTGATTAACCAATGAGAGGATGAGAATGATGGGTCATATCACACTTTCCCTGCAACAGGCAGTTGTGAGCTTGTTTCTAACATAACTACACTATCTTCTTCACTCATTATAACTCAACATTCTCTGACTCTGTCTCCTCCCACTTCTGTCCTCCCATGATTGGGCTGAAGTCCCTCAAGGTGATTACAACTTAATTGGGACCTAGGCACAAGTCATAAGCAACAGCTTTGGAGGCAAAATTATCAGCTCCTCCCCCATACTCAGAGTCCAGCACCTTTACCACAATCACCACCACCCCACTACAGATCTCCCAGTGGTTATCATAGATGCCCCTCAATTTGTGAGCTTTGGACTTTGGGAAACTAGCCAGTAAGACCTTCAACAGTCAAATTTTATTTTGTGGTGAGAAAGTCTGAGTCACATAGAATGAACAGGTGCAATTGAGTTGGAATCTGCATAACAGATATCATTATATTATCTTTCCCACCTCCAAATCCATGTCTCTTCTGAACATCTCTACAATTGTCAAGAGTACCAGCATCCTTTCAGCCATCCAGGTTTCCGATCCTAATGCTACTCTCAACTACTTACTGTAACTCACCCCACTCATATCATTAGTTGCCAAATCTTTTGTTTGTTTTATTTCTATTTTCTTTCAATCATTTCCATCTTCCCAACATCACTCCCTTCTATCCTCTTCTCTGTACTCAGTCATGATCCTAGTCAAGGCACTCCTCACACCTTTCCTGGACAATTGCAAGAGTTTACTAATTGAACTCCCTGCCTCAAGTCTCTCCCTGTTCCAATTCATCCTCTACTCAGTAACCAAAGTGATTTTCCTAAAGCACAGGCATAACCATGTTACAATCTCCTACTCCATAAACTCCAGTGTTTCCCTAATGGCTCTCTAACAAAATCTCATTTTGTCTTTATCTCATCCTTTTAAATTTCTACTTCTGGGATAAATTTTATGTATACTTATTTTGTATATAATTATTTTCAATATAATTTTGTATGTAATTATTGGTAAATGTGTGTATACTCACACACACTATATATATATATATATATATGTATGTATGTATGTATGTATGTATATGAAATTAGCAAATCAAGAAGTCATCAAACATTCATTAAGCACCTATTATGTGCCAGACCTTGTACTGGGCACTGGATTAGTGAATATTCACATTTTAGGGGTGTGTGTTCAAAATGATGAACTCTCAGTGGTGGGTAATCAAAACTGATTTAGCTCTTCACCACCATTTTGTAAATGAGGACCTTGAAGGCTAGATCTATTTGCTTAAGGTCACAAAACTAGCCAAGGTCAAAAGAGAGACTGTAACTCCTAACGCCTGCCTCCACTCTACTGCTCTTTTAATTACATTTTGCTGCATCTTATGTCTGAAGGAAGTTCATATGGTTATTTCAATTTATCAACCAAACTTTTTTTAATTGAGTACTTACTTTGTGCAAAGTTTTTCTAACTGCTATAAAAAAATAGAAATATATATAACATATGGTCTCTATTTTGCAGTATCCCAGAATTTAACTGGTGAGAAAATATTAATGCACACAATTTTTTAAAAAATGCATAATATAACTAATTGCCAAATGTGGCAGGAAGCACTCTAAATGATATAGGAAACAATATTCTAAAGCAATTACTCTAGGTTGTGGTGGGCAGAGATTTCCTGAAAGAAGCTGAAATCTGAATTTTGAGGATAGGATAATTTTGATAAGGAGAGAGACTAGAGGGAATAAAAACTACTTAAAGGAAAAGGTAGGGGCAAAAGTAGAGAGGCTAGAAAAAGAAGAACATGTTTGGAGAATGCTGAGTAGATTGGAAGAAGATGGAGGGCTTTAGAGGCAGAATGAAGAGGAAGAGAAGAATGTTGGTAAGATGCATTGGACTGGGGGAGACCTGCTATCTGATGCTGGCTAAGTCACTTCTCTTCTCTGGGCCCCAGACTCCTCGTATGTGAACGAAGAGACCTCTATACTCCTCTACAGCTTGAAATCTATAAACCCAAGAGCCTTGAATGCAAGCTAAGGACTGCAGGTTTATCCTGTCACAGACGAGCTATTAGAGTTCTCTGAACTGGGGCTGGATGAGACAAAACGATCTTAGTCCAGAAGATATTATGAACCCCAGAAACCACAGTTTTGAAAGTAGAAGGGATCTTTCTTCCTAAAATTATTCAAATTTCTTCTGGTAGAATAGTATTATTAGTATCAATAAGGACAATAATTCATATTTCCATAGCAAGATAAAGTTTACAAAGCTATTTCTCACAATAGACCAGTGGAAGTGGGAAAAATAATAGCAGCTAGGGGAATAAGAAAAAAGCTTTTTGTAGCAGAAGGCATTGGAGCTCAGTTTGAAAGGAAGATAGGAATTTTAAGAGATAGCTATAAAAAGGGAGGGCTTAGGGAAATACCTATGCAAAAGAGTAGAGACCAAAGATATAATGTCCTAAGGAAGGAACAAGAAGTAACCAGGTTTATCTGGAATGCATTTTGAATTAAAAGGACCCAGCTTAGGGAAATAACACTGTGATATCTAGCCATCTATTGATAGATATAATATACATAGATAGGTAGATACATAGATAGAGATATAGAGATGGATGCTATACAGATATAGATATCTTTAGATATCTAGGGATATATATTTGTATAATATGTATGTATATGTATTAGTTATACATACACATATATATAATTTAACTTCTAGATGTACCACCCCAAGTATGATGCAAACTCCTTGAGAACCAGAACTTTTTTGTTCTTATCTATGTAATACCAATTTATAAAGAATTGCCTAGTATATAGTCAGCACACAAACAAAAAAAAAAAGTTAAATCGAACATCTAAATAGCAACAATATGTTGTAGGATAGTTCATTAAATTGACCAGTCCGCAAAAGCCCTTGTTACGTACTTATGTAGCTGAATGATAATACTATTTGCCACAGAAGGAGAAAGAAGAAACCAAAGAAAAGGAGGAGAAAGATAAAACCAAGAGTAGGAAAGAGGACAAGATGGAAGGAATTGAGAGAAAAGAAGGAAGAGGATAAATGAAATGATGAGGATAAATAGATAACAAAAAGAGAAGGGCAAGCAGAAGGAAAACAAATAATTGATAGAAAGAGAAGGAAAGGAAGGACAGGAGGAACAGGAAGAAGATATAGACAACGTTTTCCATATACATGTAGCAAGACTCTACTGACTAATGCAATCTCTGAGTACTGGTGATGTTATTCTGAGACACTAAGGTTAAGAGGGATATTCCCTTTCTCTGTAAGAACCTAGTACTTATAACCAAGAAAGCTGAGTTCAGAAAGTATGGATGATGAGAAATAAAAATGAGGTGACTATTTCCCAGGATTATTTCTTTAAAGAAATAGAAAAGGAAAAAGCAAAGAACTTCATAGGAGGAAATTGACTTAAAAGCATATGGAAACCTCAGAAAGCTATCTGTCTTCATTTTGAGAACTAAGAGGGCATGGCCTGTATGTAATAAGAACATGCAATGGCTGTTCCCATTTTCACATAATAAATACATATACATATGCCCATGTATATATTCATGTTCTCATGTGAACATAAATAGGCACATACATGTATGGAGATGCTTAATTAATGAGATTAATATTTGATAATTCATCAGACTATTATATTGGGGGCATAGATGGTCATTTCCCTGATGTAGGTGAAGTTTTTTTTTCACAGTTTCTCATTCAGTGCAATTCTTATCATCTCTCCATAAATATTCCAGTGAGAGTCCACATGGTGTGCAAAAAGTCTTCCTTTGGTCCTTAAATGCTAGTCGGTTATCTTTCATTCTTTCAAGTTCACACATCTGTGAAAACCAACCAAGTAATCACTAGGAGATTAATACAAAGAATCTTTACTATCATCATGACATGGAGACCTAAAAAGCCAACTGAAAATAATGACCTGGAGTACATATCTTCTGCTGTCTGGATTCCCCCCCCCCAAACTTTAAAGGAAATTGGACTGAATTATCTCTAAGTCTCTTACAGTTTTAATATTTTATGTTCCAACATTTTGCGTTCAAAATCACTTCCAATACATTATGTCATTTGTAAAGTGCTTGAAAATAAGGTATTTTTTTTTAAAAAAGTTTAGCTATTTCCCTTCAAACTCTACATATTTGTAATTTGCTTGATTCAACTTGCCCTTGTGATGAAAAAATAAATATACCATGAAAATTTAAGCTTAATCTATGCCCCAAATATGCCCAATGCTGAAAGAATCAGATATAATTACTTTTTCCTATAAAGGTACAAGTTATTTTATATAAATGAATGCCTGTGATACTGAAAAAAGTGCATATAAAATAACTTGGGCAAACTGAATCCCATCTTAAATGTCTTGGTGGACCTTGCTGTATAAGGGAACCCCATGATGACTCCTATATAAACAAAGAATTCTTCTGTGATGTGCACTATCATACCCCTAACTATTATGATTTTGAATATTTTTTCCAGATAATTGTCTCAAAGCAAGACCTGTCTATATATCTGTGATTAATCTGACCAGCCACTATATTTAATTCCACAAGGAAATATAGGGTAATGGAATCAGCCAGAAGTAACCTTCAAACTTAAAATTTAAGAGGTGGATGGTACCTTATAAGATAGAAAGGTATGGTTGGCAGGACCTTACAGATCATAGAATGTTAGAAGATAGAACATAAAATCTTTGAAATTAAGAAGTCCTTAAGTCATACTGTAAGATGTTATAGATGGAAGAAACCATAGAAGGGTTCTGGTTCAAACCTTTTATTTTCTAGATGGAGAAATTGAAGCTCAAGGAAGCTTTGACTTTCCTAAAGTCACACAACTCATTAATGGCCGAGCTTTTAACCTTGAAAATAAACAGGGGCAGACCTGCTTTCGATACACAGTATGTATAGTCAAAGAAGCATCAAGGGACTAGAGTATGTCACTATCAATTACTTAATAACAATAATAATAACGATAAGAGCATTTCTACAATGCTATAATTTTTTACCAATGCTTTACAAATATTATCTCATTTGATCCTCATAGTGACCCTGGCAAATAGATGTTATTATTATCCCCATTTTACAGATGAAGAAAATGAGGCAAACAGAGGTTAGAGACTTGTCCAGGATTTCACAGGCCAGATTTGAAATCAAGTCTTCCTGACTCCAGTTCCAACACTGTACCCACCGCATCAGCCTTTGTTAAATGCTATTATACACAAGTTCCTTGAGAATAAGAACTCTTTTATTCTTCTTTCTGTAATCCCAATATATAGCAAAGTGCCTAGCATATAGTCAGCACTAAAAAATTGATTGTTGAATGAAATATCTACATAGCAACAATATTTTGCAAGGTACTTAGTTTCACTGAGCAGTCTACAAAAGCCCATGTTATGGGTCATGTTATGCCTGACATTGGGCATTGGGCATATAAAATAAATAGAAATAAATAGAAAATATTATATAGTAATATAAAATAAATATAAAACAAACTAATGTAAATAAAAATATAAAGAAATAAAAACAAACAAACAAAAAGAAATGGTCCTGACTCCCAGAAGCTTACATTCTAGACAAAGGAAGAAATGCAGTGAAGGCCTTAAGGGATCAGGACTATGACATACTGACTTTTCTCTTCTTCCCAGATGGAATGATTGGAAACAACAGGCTAATTCGTCCAAATAAGAGCATATTCCATGTAGATGAAAGCCTGTACTTCTGGTACTTAATTATGAGAAAGGAAAGAAAAAGAAAAGAATGTTGTAAATCAGCCAACACATAATGGCATATTTTTAGACCTTGCTTGTAATTAGTCCATATTCATGGTGCTGTGTGGGTAGAGGAAGCTGCGCCTGAGAAAACTCTCCAAAACAACTTGTTTGTCTCCAGGAGGGGATCCACAGAAATTGTGTGTTGAGAGCCTGGCATCCTTGGTGTCTGGCTTCTCCCATGTAAGGACTAGAAACAGTAAAGATAAATTGGCCTTCATCGATCCTTGTCCTGCTTCTCTATATATCCCCAGGTGCTTCATGACTTCTTTCCAAAGAAACTGTGCTTAGAATCACAAATGTGAAAGAGCCCCCCAGGTGTCTTCTATGTGCTGTGTTCAGTTCAATAACATTTGAAGAAGGTTTTCCATAGAGATTCTGGAGCTAGTCCAAAGAATGGTGGGGAGGGGGGAAGGGCAAGATGGAAAAAGGACTAGAGATCATAGCAAATCAGTACTAGTTAAAGGAAATGGGAAAGTTTAGAAAAGCCAAGATTTAGGGGCAATATGGTCACTGTCTTCTAAAATATGATCATTGGAGGAGAAATCAGATAGGGTTTAGCATTAGCATGGTGTCATAAGAAAGAACATTGATGTAGGAAGAAAGGAAACTTGATTACAAGCCCTGATTTGGCCATTAATTTCCTGTATGCATGCCTTTGGGCCAAGTTTTTCCTTCCTTCTCTCTCAGCATTAGGTTTCTCATCTGTAAAATGAAGGCTCTGGGTTATATGATTTATTAGGATATGAATGCTTCTGGGATGGATAAGTAATTGATATTCTGTGTGATAATGAGAAATTGTCACTTGAATTCTTTGAACCTAATTGGGAGGGGGGAAAGGAGGGAGTGGGGATGGTGCTTAGTGTAGTGAATAGTGAACTAGGCTAGCACTCAGAAGATCTGGGTCCAAGACTTAACTTTGCTGCCATCTTACTGTGGCAAGTCACTTCACTTCTTTGAAATTCAGTTCTTAATCTTTTTGTGTGGTGGTCATAGTAGTAGCAGTAGTAGTAGTAGTAGTAGCAGTAGTAGTAGTGGTGGTGGTGGTGGCAGTCGTGACACTGGTGTTGGTAGTAGTAGTAGTATTTAAATAGCACTTTAAGGTTTGCAAAGCACTTTTAAAATGTTATCTCATTTGATCCTCATAACAACCCTGATAGATAGGTGCTATTATTATCCTTATTTTACAGATGAGGAAACTTAGATAGGCAGAATTCAAGTCACTTGCCTAGGGCCACACAGCCCATAAGTGTCGAAGGCTAAATTTGAACTCTTTTGAAGTCTTCCTGACTCCTGGTCCCACACTTGATCCACAGGACTACCTAGCTGACTAGTATAATGTTGTGTGGTATAAGGTCCCTTCCTGCTCTAACGTTTCATACTCATTGTTCAATTAGTCTGTATTTGAAATTGTTTTTCCAATGTTTAAATCAATTCAAGCATTTATTAAGTGTTAATTGTTTGTTAGGCAAAAATCAGGCTAATTGCTGGAGATACAAAGAAAAAAAAACAGGAAAACAATCCTTCATTCAAGGAGATTATATTCTAACAGATGCAAAGAAAACATGTGATAGATAAATGAACGTTGTTCATGAAATAAATCCCAAGTAATTTGGAAGTTGCAAAGTACTAAATGACTGAGAGAATCATGAATGACCTCTTGTCAAAGATATCACTTTAGCAGAACATTAGAGAGAACTCAGGATTCTAAGAGTAAAACTTTGAATAGGGAGAGCATTCCAGGCACAACAGGTCTGTACCAAAATTCAGGGTCAAAAGAGGGAATGTTGCATGTGGGGAACCCTGGGCAAAGCACTTATCCTCTTTGTGACTCAATTTTCTCCTTTGTAGTGTAAAGGGGTTTTACTCCATTCCTGGTAAATTCCCTTCTAGTGCTAAATCTATAACCCTATGGCACCATTTTGGGATTGGTTGAGGCCTGCTGTGAACAGCTCTAACTTCTAGAATACTGTTGTCTCTTCTAGCTTAAATGTTCTATGATTTAGAGGATATTGCCCAGGAGCTCAGCAAAGGCCAAGTGCTCCAGGAATAGACTGGGAACATCCAGTTTAAACCGTCTTTTTGACCTTCTCACCTTTACTCATTACAAGCAGACCCTGCTTGGCTTTCCACATTTTACAGATCCACTCATCTGGCAATGCCTAAAATCCACCTGCATTTTATCTCCCCTGCATTAATCCCATTCCTGAAAACTTTTCTCCATTTCTCCAAACAACCAAAATCCATTCCACTCTGTTCCTATAAAGCATTGTCCAACACTAGTATTTGGCCTTGTACGTGCATGACCTCCATCCTTATGGTGATACAGGGTGAATGCAAGTTTCTACTTAACAAACATTGTGCAGATGCTAACTCATTCCAAGATTGCTGACTCAGCTTCTAGGAGGCAGCATGACAAAGAGCTGGGACCACCCATCTTTATTCTTACCTCTCTTTTTCTCATCCCTCCACTTACATCAACTTCCATCTTACCGCAAAGGTGGCCCAAAGGAGGTGTTTGTCAGGCCATTAGCACAATCTCAGTGACCCTAAGAGAGATTTATTACAGGCTTCTTGATGTGAGTGTTTTCTCAGATAGGATTGCGTCCTTCCCCTATTATCATTTAAATTGCCTTTTCCCAGAGACAAACATTAAAGAAGGTCATCTCAAGATGTTTGGGACTGAAACTAAGAAATCATCAATACTCCAATGACTTATTTTTCCTGAAGCTCTGACTATGGTGGCTTGAGGGGTATATTTAAAAGCAATCAGGAGTGGACCCCAAGTAAAGGATTTCATCCCCCAAAGCAGCTGGAGATGAATTGATATGTTTCTATGATGATGAGAGAAAAAAAAAATTTATGTTTCTTGGGAAAGGTGTCTGATAATATTGACCTATTTATTCCTTCATCTCTCATATGCAATCTTTTACCATACTTTATCAATTCTATCTCCATATCTTTCTCAACCATCTCCTTCTCTTCAGGTACATAGTCACTGCCTTAGTTCAGACCCTCCATCACCTCTCTATTGAACTAACCTCTCATTTGCAATGGCCTCCTTTTTAAAAATTTCTAAATATATTTTATTTATTTCATTAAATATTTCCCAATTACATGTAAAATATTTTCCTAAGCATTTTATAAAATTTTGAGTTCCAAATTCTGTCCTTGAGAAGACAAGCAATTTGATGTTGATTATACATAAGAAGTCATTGCAATCGCCTTCTAATCAGTCTTTCTGCCTCCCATCTTGTTCCCTCCAATTCATCCACTGCACAGCTGCTTAAATCCTATTCCTAAAATGTAGTTTCTCTCATGCCATTCTCCTACTCCAGAAACTCCCATGACTCACTATTGCTTCTAGGATCAACTACAGTACACATACTGGCGGTTGAAGCCCATTACAATCTAGAACCTATCTACCTTACAAACCTTATTTCATGATGCTGCCCTTCAAGCTATCTTTGTTCCAACCAAACTGGATGATTAGTTAGCT
Organism: Vombatus ursinus; assembly: GCF_900497805.2. NCBI lineage: Eukaryota > Metazoa > Chordata > Mammalia > Diprotodontia > Vombatidae > Vombatus > Vombatus ursinus. Next base: position 15,999,967 of record NW_020954642.1, read on the forward strand.
GTTCCTTAATTTTTTATTCTTTTTCTCACAAGGTCCTTTTTACCCAGACCTAGAATATACTTCCCCTTTCTTCTTTCCTTCCTTCTTCCCTTCCTCCCTTCTTTCCTTCCTTTAAGAAATTTCTTCTCCCTTCAAGGTTCATTTTTATCTCATCTCCACTATAAAGCCTTCTCTGTGCCCTAAATGAAAGTGCTCTCTCCATCCTCAAATTTCCATGAGGCATTTTGTATAGATCTTTCCTTGACTCCTCTAGGAGCTCACAGCCTAATGGAAGAGATAACATGCAAATAACTATGCACACATAAATTATATACAGAATAAATTGGAGATAAATCAACAAAGGGAAGACACTAGCATTAAGGGTGATGAAGAAATGCTTCTTGCAGACAGTGAGATTTTAGCTGGGGGTTTCAAGAAACCAGGAAAGTGAGGAGTCAGAGAAGAGGAAGGAGAGAATTCCAGATATGGGAGAAAACCAGTGAAAATTCACAGTTAAGTGATTTATGCCTTTTCAAATTTCTCCTACAACCTTACCCAACCTGATCCTTTATTTTTTTTAACACTATCCTTTGTATCATAGTCACTTGTGCACTTATTCCCTACCCCCCCCAACCCATATACGTTTCTTGAGAGCATAGCCTATGACCTGTGCCTTAACTTTTTTTTCTTCTAGTACTACCTTGAATGGAAGTAACTATAAAAAAAAGTTGTGTGTGTTTTTTTTAATTGAACCAGTATTGTAATATAGGCCTCATGGCACCAATTTGAGAAATATACTTTTCTTTTCCCTTTCAACCAAATTTTTCTCTTACCAGAGCCGTAACTAGGAATTTGGCATGTGGGGCAATTCATTCGGGTGAGTTCAGGGTCAAGTGAATGAACAAATGAAAAAAGCTTTGAGAAAGTGTTTACTCTGTGCCCTAGGCACTGGGTTAGGTTGTGGTTATATAAATAAAAAAGTGAGAAGGTTCCTAACCTCAAGGAGATTATATTCTAATAGGAAGATACAACACAAATAGGGAAGGGGAGTCAAGGAAGAGAATCATGATATCTGTAGGCATAGGGATAATAAGTGGAATCATAAGGCAGTCAGTCTTCATGCACCTTTTAGTGGCAATGGTAGTAATAATTTAATTACTATTCCCAGAGAAAGAGTTGGAAAATGGTAGGAGAGCTATATGCTTATGGTGGCAGGGAAGACAGCCAAGATATCCTGGTAGGCACTGGTTTCCTGGGGGATTATTGATGGATGCAATATCAAACATGATCTTGGGCTAGATAGATAAAGTAGATTAGGTGAGTTTCTACACTCATTTTCTCACTCATTAATTTGGACAGCACAGGCCAAGCATGGAAAGTTCCATGCTGGGTGGATTAATTAGGATAGTAATTCTAAGGTTTGACAAACTCTTATAGATGGTTGTAGTAAAACTAGAGACAAAAGTCATGGGAGTTGAGGAGATGGATGAGCTTCATGGTTTGGACATATGAATGGCTCAGGAGTTGGAATGGGAATAAAGATTCTAATTCAAGTCCTGAACTTATTGGGGAACAGAAAGGATGGCATGGAGGGCCATGGATGAAAGTACTTAGTGATTCAGATAGGTTGGGGTGAGCTTTAAAGGAATGGAAGTGTTGAATTGTTGAATGATTGTGTTAGAGAGAGGGTCTATTGCCTTCTGAGTTTGTGTCTTGACCTTCCTAATCGCCGTGGTAGCTTTTTTACGATCAGGTTCTTTTTTGTTGTTTGCTAATTTTTCCAGCCTGCTTCTTGCCTTTGGATTTTGTGTAAGAGTTGAGCTCTGCTCACCTCTGAGGGAGGCATGTCCATCCTGAGCTTCTGTTTTTTATGTCCTTCTGCTATTTTCATAGCTCAATAGGGGTGGGGGTGTTTCCAATGTGACATGATCTGGTAAGAGGTTTGTTCACCCCTCCTGGCCTGTCCTCTGGTCCTTGCACAGACAGGGCTCCTCCTCCCTCCTAATTGATCCTCTTCACCCTGGAGCTATGACACAGCACTAGGAAATGGGCAGCAGAGCTGCTAGATGCCACCCATCCCTGCTTTCAGTGTTCATACAGGGGTCCCCTGAAATCTCTTTCTGCCCAGGTTTTAAGCTGCTCCCCACCACCCCAGCTCAGTGACACTTCTGCTGCTTGACTGTGACCCCTGTAATCCCCTACCCCAGTGTGCATACACATCCTGTTTACTTTCCTTAATTGCACTGGACTGGAAAAATGACTCACTATGATTTTTTTATTGATTTTATTGCTCAGAATTCAGTTTGGTGTATTTTTCTGGAGTGTATGCTGGAGTATATCTTTGATCAGTGAATCCCCAGACACCTCTGCCACCTGTGCTGGAAGAAGGTATCCCAAGAAATCCTTCAAGTGGTTTGAACAGGAGCTGGCCCAACAGGAAACTCCCTGGTCCTCTCTCTACCAGCTCATCCTGGCCACCTCCAAAACAGCTTTTCCCTGAGGTAGCCCTAGATATTGGAAACATTCCTGATGGAGATCCTCCCACCTCTTCTATTTATGCATTTTGGTAGCAACACTGTACATGGCGTGGGGCTACCAACATACTCCTCAAGCATCTGAGTAGGACACCTGCCCAATTTCATGCCCTTCATCCTTAGATGAGATTTGTAGAGTTGAGGTATCTTAACTCCATAGAAGCCATCCCCAAAGGCATCAGATTTGTTCCTCTTTCCCTGTAGCAAGGGGCTTTACCCCCACCACCTTTCCCAGACCAGTTGAGTTCCTCTCCAGTTCCCCTATCTCACCTTGAAAATAGTATATTTTTTTTAACTATGGATATGGGTATATGGAGGGGTCAGATGCAGCTAACACTCAATACCCCTGTTGACAGACTAAATAATTTGCCTTATTTTCAAAACAAAAAAAAAGGAAAAAAGATTTTGGGGAACAGATGCAAAGTTGCTGACCTTTTACTCTACTATCTTGGGTCCACTTGTAAAGAGAGGGTCACAAAAGGACTGTGAGGGCAGCTAGGTGGCAATGTGGATAGAGTACCAGCCCTGGAGTCAGGAGGACCTGAGTTTAAATCTGGCCTCACACACGAAACACTCACTAGCTGTGTGACTCTGGGCAAGTCACTTAACCCCAAATGCCTCAAAAAAAAAAAAGGAATAAAAAAAGGGACTGTTGAGAGGAAGAAGCAAATAAACTTGTCCTTCTAGCCCTATTGGTCAGGTGATGTGAGATAAAGGAGCATGCAGGCTTACACAGGCTTCCAAGAGATATAGGATCTTCAGGAGAAAGCCAAGTTTTGGTAAGTATCAAAAAATGGAAGGAAGAGATCTTGCAGGAGGGTTGCAAAGAGCAAAGTGGAAACAGAGCAGAGGGACTGCGGAAAGCTTTTACTCAAGGGGAAGGCAATGGCCACTGGCACACTTTTTCTTTGTTGCCACTGGTTCCCTGACTAATACATGTATTTCCAAGTGGTATTGAAACTAAGGAGCAGTCTTCCCCGGGGGAAAAATGGATGCTAGAGGATGAGCTAAATGACCATGGAACCATAGAAAATGGTATCCAGGGGCAGCTTGAGGGACTAATCTGGTCAGATGGCCCATGAGAGGTATGAGAAGAAAGTGTGAAAGTGTGTACCTTGGTAGTTGATGTTGGGAGAAAAGAATTGGCTTCCCATTGTTACCCAGCCAATAAATAGTTTCTATTGTCACTAAGTCTAAATGCTAAAATCTGAAAGCATCAGACCTTTTCAAGCCAGCACTCTATACCCAACTGCTCTGTTTCTGAAAATAGCAGATTATGTTTCATAATTATTACTTTGGTTTTTATTTTTTTCAAAAAATGGCAAAGGCTCAGTAGATATCAAATAACATTACAATTATAGGCAATCATTGTTATTTACGTGGCTCAGAGAGGTCCCAAACTCTCCACTTTTGATCTAATGAATCATGTTCATTATACACCGGAAGTAAGAATAGCTTTAAAGTTTATAAAGAACTTTGCTACCAATAGTCCCATGAACTGGATAGCATGTATGCTCATTTTGAAAATGAAAAAACAGAAGCTCAGAACAATCAAAGCTAAGTTCTTCATGTGGGAGGCTAATTCTCTTGCAGAAAATGTATCTCCTTTTAGTTATTGTTTAGTCATTTTTCAGTCATGTCCAACTCTTCATGATGCCTTTTGGAGTTTTCTTAGCAAAGACACTGGAGTGGTTTGTCATTTCCATCTCTAGTTCATTTTACAAATGAGAAACTGAGGCAAACAGGGTGAAGTGACTTGCCCAGGGTCACACGGCTAGTAAGTGTCTGAGGCCAGAACTCAGGAAGAACTCAGGAAGATGAGTCTTTCTGACTCCAGGCCCAGCACTCTCTCCACTGTGCCACTTAGCTGCCTCAGTTTCGAGTAAATGAGGATGCTTTGTCTTAGAGATTGTGATACATAGAAGTTGGGTTATATAATACCACTTCTAGGTCTGTATCCCAAAGAGATCATAAAAATAGGAAAAGGACCCACATGTGCAAAAATGTTTATAGCAGCTTTTTTTGTGGTGGCCAAGAATTGGAAATTGATGGGATTTCCATCAGTTGGGGAATGACTGAACAAGTTGTGGTATACGAATGCAATGGAATACTATTGTGCTATAAGAAATGATGAACAGGCAAACTTCAGAAAACCCTGGAAAGACTTGTATGGTCTGATGCTGAGTGAAGTGAGCAGAACCAAGAGAATGTTGTACACAGTAGCAGTCATATTGTGCAATGACTGACTTTGATAGACTTAGATTTTCTCAGCAATACAAGGATCTAAGACAACTCCAAAAGACTCATGATAGAAAATGCTATCCACATCCAGTGAAAGAACTATGGAGCCTGAATGCAGATGGAAGCATGCTATTTGCTCTCCTTCTCTTTTGTTGTTTTGTTTTGTTTCTTCTTTCTTGTGGTTCCTCCCATTGGTTCTAATTCTTCCTTACAACATCACTAATGTGAAAATATGTTTAATATGAATGTATACATAGAGCCTATATCAGATTGCATGCCATCTTGGGGAGGGGGGAAGGAGGTAGGGGGAGAAAATTTAGAACTCAATATCTTATGGAAGATAATTGTTGAAAACTAAAAATTAATTAATTAAAAAAATAGTTGGGCTATGGCACTTGCAATCAGGAAGACTAGAATTCAAATCCAGCCTCAGACACTTACTATGAGACCCAGAGCAAGTCACTTAACCTCTATTTGCTTCAATTTCCTCAATTATAAAATAGGGATAATAATAGAACCAGTATCGCAGAGTTGTGGTGAGAATGAAATGAGATAATACTTGTAAAAAGTTCTTCACACAGCATCTGGCACACAGGTGGCACAATAAAAGTGCTTATCCCCTGTTCTTCCCTTTCAGATACTCACTAATAATATGAGTCATGCATGTAAGTTCACCTCTTGCACCTCAGTTTCCTCATCTGTAAAATGGGGGTGACAATACAGGGCCTTTGTAAGTATCAGATCAAATCATTTACATAAACTGTTTTGCAAAAGTTAATGCCCTTTACAAATGTGAACTATTATTTATAAAGTGTTCTCCTTTAAAGGATGTTAAGAGATGCTCTTTCTTAACTCTACTTTTAGGAAGGGGTGGATTATTTGTTATATATCATTCAAGATACTTAAAAAAAAAGTCCTAACATTTTTTAATAGCACTTAAAAGTTTAGAAAACACCATTCTCCCTCTGAAACCTTGTAAAACCTCAATCAGAATATCTCCTTTTCTATGTATTTGTGTGACCTTGGGAAAGACAGTTCCCATCTCTAAGCCTCAGTTTCCCTATCTGCAAAAGTAGAGAGTTGAACAAGATTATCTTAAAGTAAATCAATCAGTCAACAAACATTTATTAAGCACCTACTATGTACCATGAACTGAGATAAGTGCTGGAGATAAAAAGAAAGGCTCTCAAGGATTTTACTTTCTAATGGTGACATTTACGTAATTAGGTACATAGAAGAAAGATAGATAGATAGATAAATACATAGATTAGATAGAAGATACTCTGTGTAAAGAAAGTATTAGCAGCTGGGAGGACAGGGAAAGGTCTCTTGAAGAAGGTGGAATTTGAATTGTCTTGAAGAAAATGGGGTGAAGGTAAAGGGGCTTAGCATTCTGGCCATGGGGGAGAATCAGTGCAAAGTCCCTTCTAAACATAAAGTCCTCTAATTGGATAGGGGGTAGTGCAGGAATTATTATAGCCAGTTTACAGGTGAGTAAACTGAGTAAGTAAAAGAACTAGAATTTGAACTCAAGTCTTCTGACTCTTAAGACTAGCGCCTTTTTTTTTCTATTTTACTGCAAAGTGGTATATGTGCAACCAGTGCATAATGTATGTATCCCTCTTTCCTAGATAATTGTGGCAAAGGTAGGAGGGAATTGCTTTCTTTCATTCTATAATTCAGATACACGGTGCATTAATCCACATATGATTCAGACACTGACCAAATCATGGGGTTGTATAGGATCATTCATTTGGAGTCAAAAGAGACCTGAGACTTCATTTAGTCTAAGACCTTCATCTTACAGATGAGGAAGCTGAGGCCCACAAAGATTAATAAACACCTTCCCCAAGAGGACCCAGTTAGTAACACAGCCTGGATTTGAACCCAGTACCTCTGATTTCAAATTTAGCATACATTCTACTGCACGTGCTGTGTCTCATCTAGACATTCTCGAGATCAGTTTCCACAGGGTTGTCCTGATGTGAACCCACAGGAGGAAGAGGTAACGATGATAATCACCTCTTATTTATATTGTCTTCTAGTTGACAGAGTCACAAGTGCATTTAGAGAGCACTAAACCAGTTATAAAGTGTTTTATATCCATTATCTCAGTGTGTTGTAAAAAAAGGCTAGCCTGGAAGGTTGGAGATCTGTGTTAAAGTCCCAGAATTCTTACTAAGTGCTAATGTGGGTGAGCAAGTCATTTCTATTATCTGGACCTCATTTCCCTCATCTATAAAATGAGTAAATAGAGTCGATGGGGACAACTAGGTGACACGGTGGATAGATTACCAGCCCTGGGGTCAGGAAGACTCATCTTCCTGAGTTCAAATCTGGTCTCAGACACTACAACCTTAAGCAAGTCACTTAATCCTGCTTGCCTCAGTTTCCTCATCTGTAAAATGAGCTCAAGGAGAAAATAGCAAACCACTCCAGTATCTCTGCCAAGAAAACCCCAAATGGGGTCACAAAGAGTCAGATACAACTGAAAAACAACTGAGCATTAGAGTAGTTGACCTTAATGTCTTTTCCAGCTCTAAATTTCTATTATTTGATTCATACAACAACCTGGGATGGAGCTATAGTAGGTTTATTAGCCCGTTACAAATGAGTTCAGAAAAGTGGATAAGCAACTTTCCTCCTTTTATATGTGGATAATAATTGAGATTCAGATTCACTTCTCCTCAATCTATGTCCTAGATCTGTTCCATGGGAGTCATGCTGCCTTTCTTAGGTGGGGGTGGAGGATGCAGAATCTGGGTAACAAAAGTAGGAGCTCTTTCAGCAGAGACAAGACATTCAAGACCCAAAAGCCAAGGCTGGAAAAGGTAAAGAAGTAGTGGAGGTTTCCATAGCATCCAGACCATGACCCCAGGAATTAAGTAGAAAATGGAAAAAATAAGCTTTCAAAATCCCATCTCATTGATTACAGGAAGTTTCAGGCTGCCTTGAAAAGTAGCTACTGAACTGGACCACCAATCATTTTGGCCGTCTTTGCAATTGTCATGGATCATGGAGGGCACTTAGGGATCAGAAATTAGAGCAGTAGGATCACATAAACCATTTCACTCACTGCCTGGCCGTTGCATGTGCCTATCAACATAAGTTGATGAGGTAACATGGTGTGATTGATAGAACACTGGACTTGGTGTTAATAGACCTGAGTTTGACTTCTTGGTTAGATACTTTTTAGCTACGTGATCCTTGGCAAGCTAATGACCCTTCAGAGTCTTAGTGTCCTCATCTGTAAAATGGGAAAAAAATATAGTTACACTGCCACCTAGAGTTGTGTAAGGAAAACGCTATGGAAACCTTAACAGAGCTGTGAGTTGCTCATTGGGGCTATTTTTATAATAGAATTCCTTTCCTTTCCCTAAGAATAATAACCATTTCTAAATGGCCAGATGGACTCTCTCCAAGGATGTTTAGAGTCATGGAATTACCAAATATAAGAGCTGGAAAGCACTGCAGGAATTATTTAGTACAACTTTTTCATTTTCCAGGTGAGGAAATAGAAACTCAGAGTATTCGAGGGACTTGTCCCATGTCACATAACCATAAAATAGCAGAGTTGTGACTGGAGCACTCCTGTATCCTGATTCTAAAGCCAATATTCCTTGAACTATGTCATAAAATATTTAAAGTTATGGAGTTAGAACAAAAGGGTCTTTTAGAAAATGGAATTTTCAATCATAGATTTTTTTTAGAATTGAAAAGACCTTATCAACTAGTCAAAAAGTATTTACTAAGCACCTACTATGTGCCAGACACTATGTCAGACTCTGAGGATATAAGTACAAAGAGAAGCTATCCTTATTTGCAAAGAGCTTATATACTACTGGGGAAGACTATACTTAGCATATAGACAGAGATTATAGAAATATGTATGATAGATATAGCTAAACAGATAGAGATATGTAAGATATAAATATATATATATATGTCTACACACTCTACATTATATATTATTGTCATATGTGTATACATATAGCTATATAGATACATGCATATGTAGCATAAATATAAAATAAATGAAAATCTATACAAAGTAGCTAAATATGAAGGCAGCTAGGTGGCACAGTGGATAGAGTGCTGGGCCTGGAGTCAGGAAGACTCATCTTTCTGAGTTCAAATCTGCCCTCAGATACTTTCGAGCTGTGTCACCTTGGCAAGTCATTTAAGCCCATTTGCCTCAGTTTCCTCATCTGTAAAATGAGCTGGAGAAGGAAATGGCAATCTACTCAAGTATCATTGCCAAGAAAACTCCAAATGGGGTCACAAAGAGTCAAACACAACTGAAAAATGGTTCAACAAGTTAAATATGTGTATACGTATACAGCATAAATGTTAAATGAATAAATATGAATATGTACGAAGTGGTTAAATATGAGATAGTTTGGGAGAAAGGGAACTAATGATTGAGAGATAAGGAAGCATGTCTGAGCTACATCTTAAGGGAAGAGTGAGCCCCCCGTGAGGTGGAGGTAAGGAGGGAATGGATTCCAAGCTTGGGAGCTGTTCCACTGAGAAAGTCTCCAGAGCAGCTCTCAATGTGCTATTTTCATAAGGACTTTCTGTAAAAGGTGCATTCTTTTGTTTATTATGCTTAAGTCAATCCATGGCTACTGTACATCACTTTGTACACTCTTTCAAAGTGTGTATAAACTTGCCTCCTTACCCACCTCCTGTTACTAAACTGTTCAGAGTCCATGGCATAGGAAAAACCATTGGACAAGCAGTCAGAGTATTTCAACATGATTTTAAGCCTAACACTAACTCAGAGTACAACCTTGAGAAAGTCACTTTTTATTTTCCCCTCTAAATTTAATTTTCTTCATCTGTAAAATGAAGAGGTTGGATTAGATCAGTGGTGTCAGATTCAAACAGGATCCCTGCAGGCTGCATATTGACTTAGAAAACCACAAATTAACATTATCTATATCACATTGTAGTTTTAAATTTATTTTGTTAAACATTTCCCTAATTACATTTTAATCTGATTGAGCCTATAGCACTCAGGAGTTTTGTGGGGGCTTGGCCTTGAATTAGATACCTGTGGATTGTAGTCTGACCATGACCCTATTGGGGTTTTCTGTGCAAAGATACTGGAGTGGTTTGCCATTTCCTTCTCTAGCTCATTTTACAGGTGAGGAGAATGAGACCAGCAAGGTTAAATGACTTGTCCAGGTTAACACAGCCAGTAAGTGTCTGAGGCAAAATTTGAAGTCAGGAAGAGGGGTCTTCCTGACTCCAGGCCTGGCACTCTATCCACTACAACACTAGTTGCCCACTTGTGAATTAGATGACCTCAAATGTCCATTCCAGGGCCGATGTTCTATGTTCTTGGGTACCTTCCTAACAGCTTATGATATAAGAGATAATGATGATGATGATGATGATGATGATAGCTAATATCTCTTTAGTTCTTTAAGCTTTGCAAGGTGTTTTAAATGGATTATCTCATTCGATTCTTATAACAAATCCTGTGAGGTAAGGACTATTATTGTCTTCCATTATACATGTAATGAAACTTAGGAAGAGAAAAGTCAAGCAATTTGCCCAAAGTCATGCCACTAATACAAGTTTATGGCAGGATTTGAACTCAGATCTTCCTAACTCCAAGCCTAGTGCTTTATGCGTACTACCCTGGGGTTGCCAAACTCAAATTGAAAAGGGGCCACTGAACCTTGTATGTAGATCCTTGCAGACTGAATCCTGACTTAACAACATGTGATACTGACATTCTCTATATCTTATTGTACTTTTATTTATTTTGTTAAATATTTCTCAATTATATTTTAATCTGGTTCTGATACACTTGGGAGTGTTGTAGGTCATAGAGGGTCTCCAGACAATGTATTCGACACTTCTACAATAGACCACCGAGTTGATCAAGATGATAAACTTGTAGAAATAGTCATAGAAGAGGAGAGCTGGAAAAGTCCTTATATCGCAGAGCACGGAGCTAAAAAGTACATTTGACCATAGACTCTGAATCTCCCAAAACAGGCTCCTCCAGGCCTTTGCAGGTTCCTCCAGGCCCCTGCCCTGTACAGCAAGAACCAGCCTCAGCTGTGCTCCCCAACACCAGCCCTGGCTTTCTGTGTCATTGCTTAGTTGGCTGGGCCCGACTATATATAGTTCTGCAGCGTCAGACATGCAACATCAATTCTGAATAAACATAAGGTCACCAAGCTCACATTCCCAGAGCTATTATAGAAAATTGCAGGCTTCGTGCAACTCTGAATCCCAAAGCGCACTTAAAAGCCCAAGCCATATAATTAAACATGGGGCTGCTCCAGAGCAGACAATCGGCATTGTTGGGCTTCTGACCACACTCCCTAGGGATAACTTTACCTTCAAGCCTGCAAAGCCTTTGCCTGGTATTGGAGGAAGTGGGACAGAAGTCCAGCACCCCAGGAAAATGAATTTCTCAAATGCAAGGGAAGTTTAAAATAAAAATTGTAGGGGCTGGGGTGGGGGAGGATGGAAGAGTTTTTTTTCTTTTCTTCCATTCCCCTTATTCTCCCAAGACCTCAACTCCACTGCCTTTACTCTCACTCTCTAATCCAACCTGCATTTCCCTACCAGGTTAATCATCTGGAAGACTTAATCTCTTGATCTCATAATCACTTAATTCTTATTTTCCTCAGTTTCTTCAACTTTAAAATGGAGTTAATAATAGTATCTACCTTCCCGGGTTGTTGTGAGTTTCAAATGAGAAAATATGTATAAAGTACTTTGCACAGTAACTTGGAAAACATTTGGTGCTTAATAAAAGCTTGTTTAACTTTGTTGTTGTTGTTGTTGAGGACACACTTCTACTCAAAACATAAATAGCTCCTTGTCTTCTAGTCAGAGTACTAAATCTGAAGGATACATTGAAGGCAGTCACCTCACCCTGGTTATATAATGAGAATCACAGGTTACATCTGGATAGAAACCTAAGAGTTCATCTAGAGGCTAGATCTCCTTAATAGAAGGATTTGTTCTGTGAAGTTTGGATTCAGTCAAAGGGCCACACTTGAGGGTCTAGAGGGCCACATGTGGCCTGGAAGCTATAGATTCCCCATCCCTGAAACCTAATACTTTCATTCTTAAAGTGAGGAAACTGAGGCATAGCAATAAGAAGTGATTTGGTTGCATTGACATTGACATTGACATAGAGCCTAGATCTCTAGCTACTCAATCCAGGATTACTTCATATCCCATCTCTGTACCTGCCCTCCACTAGCATGATCACTTTCTAACATATAAGCCATAATCATCTTCATATCTTGTCTTTAGAGCCCAGCATGGTGCCTGTCACATAATGGGTGTTTAATAAATGCTCATTGATTGACCAATTGATATTTGGATCTTTCTAAATTTTATTGATGTATCTTGTTTTTATATCCATCTACCAGGGTTGTGATGATCAAATGAAATAATACTTGTAGAATGTACTAAGTGTGCACTTTGCCTGGAAAATAGTGTTTAACATATGCCCATTTCCTTCCTTTTTTAATCACATCCTAACTTATAATATAGCAGCTATGTGGTGCAGTGAATAGAGTACTAATCCTGGAGTCAGGAAGACTCATCTTCCTGAGTTCAAATCTGGCTTTAGACATTTGCTGGTTATGTGACTCTGGGCAAATCACTCAACCCTGTTTGCCTTAGTCTCCTTATCTATAAAATGAGCTAGAGAAGGAAATGGTAAACCACTCCAGTATCTTTGCGAAGAAAACCCAAAATAGGGTCAAGAAGAGTTAAACTAAAATCTACAGGTGGCAAATTCAAGGCCAAACCCCCACAAAACTACTTGAGTGGAATAGGCTCAACCATATTAAAGTGTAATTGGAAAATGTTTAATAAAATAAATAAAAATACAGTACAACATAGATAATGATAATTTGCAGTTTTATAAGCCAATATGTTGCCTGTGAACCTGTTTGAGTTAGATACCACTGATCTAAACCGACTTCTTCATTTCCAAATATGTTCTTTCCCCACCCTACATTACCTAGCAAACCATCCCTTGTAACCTCAATTACTCAAATGGATCTGTTAGATAATATACTTGCAAGTCCCCCCAACCACTACCAATCCCACTCCAGTGAAGCATATTACAACTCATCTGTGCCTGCCCAGTTGGTGCAAATTGTTTCCGTCTTCCCATAAGTTTGCCACAGTGAGTCTACACAACATATATGTAGCATTTTTTGCAAAACAATAAAAAAGAAAGAGTGTAAAAACCAGTCTAGCAAGTTATCCACTTACTAATGGAGTCTGACATCAAATGTGATGTTCCACACTCATTATTCTACCTCTGCAAAGAAGGGAAGGAGATATATTTTCTCATCTATTTTGGGGGTAGAGGAACTTTGGTTATTTTAAGTGCCCAGCACTCAGTTTTTGTTGTGGTAGTGATTATTCTTTTCTACATTACTGTAGTGATTGCCTATACTATTTTTCTGTTCCTACTTACTTTGCATCAGTTCGTATAAATCCTCTCATGTTTCTCTGAATTTTTCATATTCATCATTTCATATGCCATTCCCCAATCAATGGATATTCAACTTATTTCCATTTCTTTGCTGCAGAAAGTACTGCTATGAATACTTTAGTACATTTAGAGATGAACCAAGGCATAATGGATTGTGGTCTGGCCTTAAAAGTCAGAAGATCTAGGTTCAAATACTGCTTCTGAAGCATGCTGGCTAGGTGACTCTAATCAAATCCCTTAATTCTCAGTGCTCTAGGCAAGAGAAAGTGCCAAAGGAGATCCTAATGAAATCCTAAGTCCAGTACCTATCCCTACATGGAACTGCTCTTTCTCTCTTTGACTTCCTTGAGTTATGTGGCTGGCTGTAGGATCTCTGGGTCAAACTCTATGTTCATTTGATTCACTTTCTTGGCGTAGTTCCAAATTGCTTTCTAGAATGGTTGTATTGATTCGCAGCTCCACTAACAGTATATTAATGGGCCTGAATTTCCACAGCTGTTTTAACACTGACTATTCCCACCTTAGCCATCTTAGTCATCTTTGCCAACTTTTTGAGTGTGAAGCAAAACTTTAGTGGTGTTAAGATTTGCATTTCTTTTTATTAATGTTTCTCCAGATGTTCTTAATGTTATCCTCTCTGTCTATAATGTCCTCCACTTCCTCTTGCCCCCATTTAAATATGACTCATTTAAAAAAAAATACTTCCATTACATCCATCGAGCCTTCCCAAACATACCCTATTGCACACAGAAGATTCTCTTCCCTGGATTGCTATCATAGTGTTATTCTCTACTTGTTTCATACGTTAGCTATAAGACACTTGGATCACATCTCTAGATGAGGCAGCTAACTACCTCTTTCATGAATCATTCTCAGACCTCCTGTTGGTATAGAGGAAAGTTTCTTAACTTGGGATTCATGATTTTTTTTAAAGCTTCATATATATTTCAATATAATTGGTTCCCTTGATCATTTTAATTATTTTATTGTATTCATTGAAAAATGATTCTGAGAAGGGGACCATAGTTTTCAGTAGACTGCCCAAGGAGTCCATAATAAGAATTCATCATGTAGAGGGTGTGACCACAGGAAAGCAGAATACTTTTACCAGTTTAAAGGGTAATGCCTTTGCTTTGGTTTTCAATATATTTCTCTTTATGACCTTTGAACATCTCGATTGACTACACATTTTGGCCATAACTTCTTGATGGCATATGAAAAACACACATGGTTTTTAGTGCTTACTGACCCATTGATACCATGTTAAGGGTTGTTGCTGTCATTACTATTAAACATTTAGGGATAATTTACTGAGTCATGGAAACTGAGTCCCATCTTTGGCGAGAAGGAGAGATACCAGAAAGCTAAGCATGGACAGAGATGTGAGAAAGAGGCCTGAACACAATTTTACCCCTTGAGGAGACAAGTGTGATGCTCATTCATCTATGCAGTGGTCTCCCAGGGAACTTTTAGGCCCCAGAGATGGCAACTATGAAGAGGCAGTGGCAGAGAGAGAGACAATGGGATTCATTCAGGAGAAACCAGTCAGGGGAGAAATTCTTATAGTAAGCCTTATGGAGAGAAGAGAAGTGATTATATGGCCCCAAAAGTAGAGGAATAGCCAAGAGCAGAGCCGCCATGTGCAAGAGCAGACCTTGTCCCTACCTTCCATTACTATTATGAGTTATGGAAGCTGTACTGGTTTGATGGACAGAAGATTTGACCCTCTAGCCTCCCCAAGGGCAAAATCTATTTCTCAATCTTAAGGAAGCACTATAAGTCTGGGAAACAGGACAGGTCTCTAGGGGAGGTTGGATTTACTGGAAAGAGAATTGTCAAGATTGGTTGGGGTTTGTGTTTTCTGTCAGTTAAAATAAAGGATGTCCTTTATTTGATGTATCGTAAGCTTCAGTGGGTACACAGGAGCTAAGGACCTCTTTTATCTTTTTTGTAAGGGCCTATACCAAAGCTGTCTTCTGTGCTCCCTGGGGATAACCTGGATGGAGACAAGACCCCAAGAGTCATT
Source organism: Vombatus ursinus (assembly GCF_900497805.2). NCBI lineage: Eukaryota > Metazoa > Chordata > Mammalia > Diprotodontia > Vombatidae > Vombatus > Vombatus ursinus. The sequence continues at coordinate 16,015,238 of NW_020954642.1, forward strand.
TGTGGGAAGCCCTCCAAAATTGAACCAGGTCAGTACAACTTCAGAATTGAAATTTTGAGGTACAGTTATGTTCACCTCAGACTACACTTAGCAGTTCTGTGTTTCATTTTTCCAATGTATTTATCAATCCAAATTTATTTTTATACCTGTCTATTTATGTGTATCATCCTCCCTAGATTATAACCTCCATGACAGGAAATACATAGCTCATTTAAACTTTAGTCCTGTGCAAACAAGAAGCACTTAATGATGTAAATCAAATAGTACCAGTGTTACTCACATTTTCTAAATGAACAAAGGTGTAGAGAAATCAGGAAACTTACTCAATATGATACGCCTGGTTAAGTGACAGCCCCAGGACTCAAACATAGACCTCCCAAGAAAAATCAGAGATGGTTTGCTGGGGAGAAAAGAAAGCAGAATTAGGAATCAAAATTCATAGTCCAGAACTTCTTAATCTGAGATCCATTAACATTTAAAAAACATTTTGAATGCTGTTTTTAATATAATTGGTTTCCTTTGTAACCCTATGTATTTTGTTTTATTCATTTAGGAACATCATCCTGAGAAGTGAACCGTAGGCTTCACCTCACTGATAAAGGAACCTGTAACACAATCAAAGTTAAGAACCCCTACTATAATCCAAGTCCCTTCATTTTATTAGGAAACTGAAATCTAGAAAAGAAATAGGGCTTCTGTTAATGATCTCTGAAAAATCTTAGGCAACAGGAGAAGTAACACAGGACTGGTGAAGGAAAAAAAATCTAGATTTTACTCCAAAAAAAGAGAAGAGGATGGATTAAAAACTATGAACTGTTGACCCTGACTTTTATTTTTTGGCAAAATTTTAAAGCATATTATTAGAGGGATAATTTGTGAATACTTGAAAAATGAAAGGAATATAAAAAAATTGTTGATTTTGTTTGGAGAACTCCGTTCACCAGTAAAGACTCCAAATTGTCTATTGCTTAGTATCATAGGCTCTTGCCTGAGGTACATAAAGGTAAAGAGATTTACTGAAGGGCACACAGTATGTGTGAAATAAAGATAGCATTTGAACACAAGTCTTCCTTCAACTAAGCCCAACCTCCATCCACTGAAATTAGTCCATTGCTTCTGCAGAAAGCATAACAGAGATCGTTAAAAGCCAGCATGGCTTCATCAAAAGCAAGTAATAGCAGACTAACTTAATTTCCTTTGTTTGATAGGGTAACTAGACTGATAGATCAGAGGCATGCTAAAGACATATAGTAGTATGATTAGATGTCAACAAAACATTTGACAAATTCTTTCATGCTATCCTTGGGGAGAAGATGGAGAGAGATAGGCTAGGGCTAGGCAATATTGCATTTACTTAGATGGAGTTGAAACTGATTATATGAATGGAACCTAAAATTAATCATTAATGGTTAAATAGTAACTTGAAGACATATTTGTTCTGGAATATACCAGGAGTCTATCTATCCTTGTCCTTTAACTATATGTGTGTGTGTGTGTGTGTACAGAGAGAGAGAGAGATTGTTTGTCAAATTGGCAGAGGACACACAAGGTTAGAGGATGTCTTCCAGGAATCTGCTCTAGTCTTTCCCCTTTTTTCCCTTTCATCTTTAATCTCTACCTTTTAATTAGCTTCCTTCTTATAAATGTACAAGTCTCCTCACCATACCATGACATAGATCTCTTCTCCCTTTCACGGACAAACTACTGGGAAGATTCTTTTCCTTTCATCCCTTTTCCCATCATTTTTCATCTGTCACTTAAATGTGGCTGTCTTTCAAGGCTTTGTCCATCTCATTCCTCTCCAGACTGTACTCTGGACTTCCTCTACCATGCTCTAGAAACCTCTTTCTTCATCCTAAAAGTTCCCTTTAGGCTTGGAACCTGCCCAGCCCAGACATACCTGATTCCTTTCTAGGCTACACTCTGCACTTTCTCTACCATGCCCCTGTGCCAAGTATTGCCATCCCCTCCTTCTTTGCTTTTCAATTTCCTTTGATGTGTTATGTTCCCCTACTAGAATGTAAGCTCCTTGAGGGTAGGGACTGTCTTTCTTTCTGCTTGTATTAGTATTCATAGTGCTTCACATAGTACCTGGCCCTTAGCAAACCCTTGACAAATGTTCATTGATTGACTAAAGATGTCCATTGCTCTTTTTAATCTATACTGGAGGTCCCCAAACTTATTTGGCCTACCACCCCCTTTTAAAAAATAATTTACTCATCACCTCCCTGGAAATCTACTTTCTTTAACCCTCTAATTTTTTTTTAATTTGCATCATTTCAAAAAATATAATTTTTAAATAACACATCTTAAATTAAGTAATTTATTATAAATATGTGGGTTTTTTCCTGAACTGAAATTTTGGTGAAGCAATATTGTGTCATGTAACCGTATAGTATCATATTTAAACAAATCATTACACTCATATATTCCTGCTGATTCATGATGGACTTCCTGACAATGAACACAACAGGCTTGCCTTAACAAGCCAACACTTACTTGTTAAGACCTGTTGGCAGACTTAACCATTGATTGGTTATAACTCACATTTTGTGTGTTTATTTAGAAAATAATGTAATCACAACTGTAACTCTGTTACACAACAGATGAAACATGTACAAATTTTTTTTTTAGAATTTCCTTCTTTTCTTCCTTCCTTATGTTTTACTGCCCCCTCATTTTTTCAAACCCTCCCCCCCACACAACTGCACTCAAAGCTACTACCTCCCTCCCCACCCCAGATCATTTCAGCACCTACCATGGGGCAGTATCACTGCTGTGGGAGCCTATGATCTATACTCTCTCCCTTGGTGATCTCATCAGCTCCCAAGAGTTCAATTAGCATCTCCATGAAGGTGGTATCCATCCCTAAATTTTCTCCGGAACTGTTTTCCTGAATTGACAACTGCCGATTAGATATCCCCACCTCATTATTCTAACAATATATCAAAAGCACAATATCCACAATGGAACTCATCATTTCTCCCCCTAAATCTCCTCTTCCTCTGAACTTTCCTATTCTATCAAGGGCACTGCCATCCTCCCTCAACATTTAACCAGTTCCCAAATCAAGTCAAGTCTTCCTTCACTATATCTCTCACTTCTGTCCCCCTTCCCCTGCCACCATTCTAACTAGTTACGCATTAGCTCTCACTTAGACTAACCTCTTTCCACTATATTCAACATAAGTAACTATATTACTCCCTTGTTCAACATCATTCTGTGGCACCCTATTACCTCCAAGATAAAATGGAAACTCCTCAACCCTCAACATGAGGTTTAAAGCCCTCCACAATTTGGATCACACCTGGATCCCTTTCAGGCTTATTTCACTTCAGCCTCCTTCAGGAAGGCTACGACCCAGACAAACTGACCCTTGGGCCGCTCTCCAAACATCCCATTGCCAAACTCCGAGCACTGCCAATAAAATATGTGTGTATGTTTCAATTAACAAGGGTTTATTTTCTCTTCTGTCTCTCAATTTAAAAGGAAAGAAAAACAAAACCCTTGTCAAAAAGAAGCATAGTTAAGCTAAAGAAATTTCCACACTGTCCATGTCCAAAAATGTTTGTTTAATTCTACATCTTGAATCCATTACCTTCCTGTCAGGCTGTGGAGGCAGTTCTGAACATTTCCGTAAACTATTTCTCACTTCTGGAATGAACCACCACACATTGCCCCTACCCCCACATCCTTGTTTTTCTTCAAGTCTCACCTCATGTACTCACTGAACTGTGAAGCCTTCCCTGACAGCACCTCTGTCCTCCCCAGGTGCCAGTCATTAATGTGCTCTTGAATGTGGCATGTTCTCTCTCTCTCTCTCTCTCTCTCTCTCTCTCTCTGTCTCTCTCTCTCTCTGTCTTTGTCTCTGTCTCTCTTATCTTTTTATCTACTGGGAGGCAATATGATACAGTACAATGGTTTCAAACGCGCAGTTTGCAGACTACAAAACCCCAGTGGGCCAAATCAGATTAAAATGTAAATGGGATATGTTTTAATAATATAAATAAAAATGCAGACCTACATAGATAATGTTAAATTGTGGTTTTCTAAGTCAACATACAATCAGCAGGGATCCATTTCTATTTTAGTCTGGCATCACTGGTATAGTGGAGAGAGTAGTGGTCTCAAAACCAGGGAAACGTAGGTCCAATTCCAGCCTCTGACGTGTGGTATCTCTGCGACCTTGTCTTAGCTTCTCAGCACCATGGCAGCTCTCTCAGATTATGTTACAGGGATGGTGCCATCAACTTACACTGGAGTTTTCCAAATGGATACAATTTTGTCTATGTATCAGCAGGACTTAGCACAATGTCTTTTTGTCAGAAATAATCAATATTGTTTGAATTGAATGTCTAAGTAAAGAATTTAAGTGCATATGTATATAATGTTATATATGTATACACATGTATGCATATATGCATATTATATAGGGGTATTTATATATGTTTGTTAGATGTATATTATATATGTTATATGTATGCTATATATAAGCACACGTTATAATGTATGCGTACAGTGTATACAATATATACATATACACATTATAGTGATAGGGCAAATAAAATATGATAAAAATTTAAAATATTTTATTTTTTTCTTAATTACATGTAAAAACAATTTTTAACATTTTTTTTAAAATTCTAAGTTCCAAATTCTCTCTTTCCCTTCCCTCCCCCTCCCTGAGATGGTAAGCAATCTGAAATGGGTACGAATATGTGCAATTATATAGAATATAATTCCATATTAATCAATATGATAAAATTTGATAGAGGTAAATGTAAAGTTCTACATGAGTCAAAAATTAATTTAGAGAGATAGTATAGGTGGATTAACTTCCTGTTAAAAAGTTAGGGGTTTATTAGTAAACATTTAATAACCGACTCTGGGCAGGGGGGATGGGACCTGTATACATGAAGCAGGGTCTCTAGAATATTTAGAGCTTGGTCAGACATCAAGAATGCCAGGGTCATCCACTGCATCCCAGACATCACCAGTTGTCCTGACTTCTGTCTTGCCACTGGACTTTGATAACTTTGGAAGAGAGAGTGAGGCTGTGATGACTTTGTGCAAGTCTTTCTCACTTAAATCCAGTTCACACATGAGTCAAGACTTCACGCTGTGATGTCATTGGTGCTCTCTGAAAATAAAAGACTAACAACATTGTCTCCCCTGTCAGTGGATAGAGCACTGGGCCTGAAGTAAGGAAGGCCGAGTTCAAATTCATCCTGAGACATTTAATAACTGTGTGACTGTGGGCAAGTCACTTAACCTCTGTTTGCCTCAGTTTCCTTAACTGTAAAATGGGATTAATAGCAGTACCTTCTTTCCAATATCATTTTGTGGATCAAATGAGATAATATTTGCAAAGCACTCAGCATAGTGCACTGTTGATGTATAGTAATTTATTGTAGAAGATACTACATAAATACTTATTCCCTTCTCCTTCCCTTCACTTCATTAGACTATAAGCTCCTGAGGACAAAGATTGTTTTTTGTTTGTTTGTTTGTTTGTTTTCACATCTATCCCCCAGTGTTTAGCACAATGCCTGGCAAATATTAGGCATTTTATAAATCCATGTTATCTGCCTTATCTTTTTTTTAAATTTTATTTTAATATATAGAATAAAACAAGCATTTCCATGATAGTACAATAAAAAAGATGATTGCACATGAAACTGTAGATCTACTATGCACAATTTGCTATTCCTTTCAGATATACAACAAAATTATCATGTAAATTTCTTTTTTTTTTCTTCCTTCCCCCTTCCCACACTAGAGATAGCTACCATTGGACACAAATATATATATATAATATATATATATGTGTGTATATATGTGTGTGTACATTATATATAATATATAATGTACATATATAATATGCATATGTGTATGTATGTATATGTATATATGTAAAATTATTCTATACATACTTCTATTTTTCAGTTCTTTCTCTGCATTCACATGGCATCTTCCTTCATATGTCCTTTACTTTTAATTTGGGTATTTATAATATTTAAAATAACTTATGCACTCAAAGTCATTCTTAAAACAATATTATTGTTACTATATACAATTTTCTCTTGGTTCTGCTTGTTTCACACTTCATTATTTCATGCAAGTCTTTCCATGTTGTTCTAAAATCATTGAGCTCATCATTTCTTATAACACAATAGTATTCCATCATAATCATATACCACAACTTGTTCAGACATTGTTTTGTCTCTTCTTTAAAATGAAAGGGATTAAACTAGAAGATCCATTCCAGCTCTAAATACCTCTGACTTACAAATCTACTGCTCTTTCCCCTGTATCATATGAACTCCTTGTCAATATTAGAAAATAGTGTCTTGAGGCCAAGGACCACCTTTCATTCTTCTGTGTTCCTAGTGTATCCTAGAACCCCAAGAACTAGAAAAGATTTGGGCACTTTAGGACCATAGAGGCAAAGATATTAAAAAAGTCTCTGTTGATTTATTAAAGTAAAAGCCACCTTTGCCATCCATGCTCTGGCTCTTAGCTCTGGAGTTGACATCTGGGCGCTAGGAGCAGGAGGGCTCCAGCTCCAGGTCTTAACTGCCATGTGTGCAGTAATGCATGGTGATTAACCCATATAGTCCAACAGATGTAGTCCCAGATCCTGGATCCAGCCACAGAGAAGCTTAATGCCATATGCTGATTAAACTAGGGAGTGAAGCAAGGGGCAAATCCTAGCATCAGGTTTATTGGCTGATCAAACTTCTAAGTCAAGGGCATTTGCAAAGTCCAAAAAGCCTTATCCAAGTGCCATGATAAATTAAGACTCTCCCCTCGAATATATTAATTAAGAGGAAATATTCATACTGGAGAATAAAATATTGAGACCCAAATAGAAATCAGTTTCCACAAACCCCCCGGTCCTGAGCAAGTCTTGAATCACATCATTTAATAAAGAGATAAGACTATCAACTGTATCAGGTCAAACACATCTGCTGTAAATGTTGATTTTGGAACAATAAGAGGATTATAAGCACTGTCATAAAATACCCTTGCAGTATGTAAATTATTAAAAATCCCTTCTTGGGCAGATAGTACATCTGCATGCTTCAGTGATCTCAGCTGCATACAACAAATTTCATTTATTAAAATGAGAGAGGGCCACCATTGATAAAGCCCCCTAAATAAATGATCACTTTCATCTCCTATTTTCAAATTATTTTTATGACCAACATTAGAAACGTGTAAGCCCGCAGTGTCAAGAAAGACTACATTTATAAGTGATATTTACGTCTTCATCGAGAAACTCCTTTTGCCCATTCTTCTAACCCTCGGAGTGATGCGGGATTTTTTTCAAGTTGGAAATACACAGTAGAGTTGAAGGGTCTACAAAGCAGTTTTATGAAGATGCCATCTTTTTTTTTTTTAAACCATTAGGGCCCTGGATGTCAGAAGACACAGGGTCAAGTTGTGCTCTGACTACCATAAGAAGCGTGACTATGAACGATAATAATAATAACTCATTATTTCATCTGATCCTCATGACAACTCTGAAAAGTAGGGTACGACAGGTAATTTACATACCCCATTTTAAAGATGAGGAACCTGACTTAAGCTCAGAGAGGTTAACGTACTTACTCATGGCCGCAGAGCCTGTAGGCGTCAGAAGCAGGATACGAATGGAGGCCTTCCTGGCTTTATAAACAGCATTCTATGCACTATACCACCCTGCCTCTCATCTCTTGGATCTTCAGTTTCCTTCTCTGTAAATAAAGCAGTTGGTTTAGGTGACCCCAAAAATCTAACGCATATGACCTCTGGTTAGAAGATTTGCTTTTGATTCCTGACTCCTGAAAAGTCATTTTAAGTTGTATCTCCAAACCTCAGTTTCTTCACCCGTAAGATAGGGATGATAATATTTACACAATCTACCTTCTTGGGGTGTTGGGAGGGAAGCATTTTTTAAGCCTTAAATCACTCTAGAAATGTGGCCTATGCTTTTGACTTATGTCTTCAGACACTTGAATTTTGAGCCCTAAATTAGGGCCAGTTACCGTTTCTCCTTCACTAAAAGCACAGGAATCTTCTTGACAAGTACCATTAGAAAAGGAATTTCAAATTAGGCAACTAGGTGGCACAGTATCTACCTCACTGGACTTGCAGTCAGGGAGACCTGAATTTGAAAACTGCCTTAGTCTCTTACTAATTGTATAACTTCAGCAAGTCACTTAACTACTGTGCCTCAATTTCTTTAGCTGTAAAATGGGATTAATAACAGCACCTACCTCACAGGATTATTGTGAGGATCAAATCACTTCTTAAAGGACTATGTAAATGCACAATATGATTGAGAATAAAATTCTTAATGCAGCCAGGAGCAGTTTGGCACACTTTCTATGATACTTGTTCTTCAGCATCAGAAATGACCCTTCTCACTGAATTCTAGAAAGATGGTTAATGGCACAATTGTTCTTTTTTCTTTTGACTGATCCTTGAAAAATATATTCCCACAACATTGGAATCTCTTCTTACTTCTGATGCCCCATGGTCTCAATCTTAGTCTCCTTGTTCTACACAAACAGAATCTCAGAATTGGGAGGGACCTCTGAGACCATTAGTGTCTCAGAGACCAGACATGTATATGAATCCCATATAAAAACACCTAATGTGGTCATCCAGACTTTGTCTTAATACCCCCAATAAGGCAATCCAGTCCACTTTTCTGTAATGCTGAGTATTGGGAAGTATGTTGTTATATCAAGTTTAAATGCATTCCTTTACACCTCCTGCCTATTGTTCATGATTCCCCACTCTGGGACAAAGAAAAACAAGTCTCACCATGTGATTTCTCCTTCAGATGCTTAAATGTAGCTATTACATCTTCTGTAAGCCTCTTTTTTCTTTTTCATAAATTCATACAACCCCAATAATTTCACTCATTCCTAGTGTGACATGATCCTGAAACCCTACAGCATCCTGGTTGGCCTTCCACTAGAAGCTTTTTATCTTATTGATTCCCTTACTAATACATGGTGCCCAGAACTGAACATATTACTATAGATGTGATGTGACCACAGAAGAGTAACAAAAATCATAGCTGACGTTGATTTGGTACTTTAAAGCTTGCAAAGTATCATTTGAGCCTCCCAACAACCCTGTGGTACCCCTGGTATTATTGTCCTGATTTTACAGATGAGCAAATGGAATCCCAAAGAAGTTAAGTGACTTGCCTATCATCACTGCACTTAGTCTGAGAAGACAGATTCAAACTCAGGTCTTCTTGACTTCAAGTTTAGCATTCTAACATTACAGTGCTTTTCGTATTTCTCATAGAGTATAGAGGGGCTATCACTTTCCTGATCTTGTGCAGTGTTCTTCATTTAATGCAGCCTAAAATCACATTAGCTTTTGGGGCCCTCAAGTCACCCCCTTGACTCATCCTGAATTTGTGATACATTAGGAAAAATAAGAGTTATTTTCCATATGAATTGCAAAATGAAAACTGTAAATTGAGGAGGAGTAAGGCCTTAATGCCCCTGTGACTACCTGGGATTAACACTCAATGACAAGGAGTGAGAAAACTAGCCATCCGTCCATCTGTCTGGTCAACCAGTGTCTGTTGAGTGTCTACCTAATGCTCAACCCCGTACTGTGTAATTTTGGGAATATAGAGTTAAATAAGACATATTCTCAGAAAAAGCATCATGAAGTAATGGAAATCTGACATAACATAAGTCAAGGCTCATAACAAGCTGAAGATGATAATAAAATCTAAGGATATCAGAAAGTTGTTTTGTTTTGTTTTGTTTTGTTTTGTTTTAACCCCACTCCCACCCAAAACTACATCGAGGAAAAAAAAGATCAAAGAAAGGAAAAATAATTTGCTTGGGTTAGATTTACAATAACTAATGGTCAAGACTAGACATTACTCAACTTGTATTTTGTACCTGTTTTCAGCCAAAAAGAATGCTCTTTGGATTAGGAATGACCAAACGATATATGACAACATATTGACAGAACCACAGGGAGTGAATACCCATGGTAAGACAAGAGATACCAAGAGAGTACCTAGGCTTCCTCGGATGAGTCCAAGAGGCCACTGGAGGGTTGCCTGAGGAAGAGACCAGAAAGTCCCACAGAGGACAGAATATAAAGGAACTTTTAATTTCCTTGGGTCCAGCACCATTCAGATATATTGAAGAAGACATCAGAAGCCACTGGACTATTGGGTCCCAGCCATGGATGCCTAGAACCTGGAGGCAGAAATCATATCTTGTTTTAGCTACTCATTTATATAGGAAATTATATACATAGAGAGAGAGAGAGAGAGAGAGAGAGAGAGAGAGAGAGAGAGAAACATCTATATATAAAATCTACTATATATGTGTATATGTATGTATATATGTGTGTGTATATGTATGTATACATATATAACCCTACAAAATGAATATATTAGACAGCATAATTTCTTGGTTAGAATATGGCTGTGCACACACACACACACACACACACACACACACACATGCACACACACATGCACACACACATACTAACATACCCCAACCCTGTGAGCTGAGCAGTTCAAATGGCACTACCTCCATTTTACCTGTGGGAAAAAATGGGTCCCAGAGTGAGATGAGGGCTTTGACTAAGACCACGAAGCCGCTGTCAGTGCTGGAATATAAACCTAGGTCTGTTGATTCCCAGGTCCTACCCCATCTCTACAATACCTCGCTTCCTCTCTGACATCCTATTTTCTACATTCTCTGCCGACTCTCACATCCTCTGTTCTCTGTTCAAAGCCCTGGAAGGGCCTTTGGAAATCATCTTCTGTTTCCACCCAGCTCTATAATCGAAGGTCCCTTGTATTTCTGACATCCTCTGTTCTAATATTCATGCTTCTAAAGTCCTTTCCGACTTTAGCATTTGATGTACTAAGATCCCTTCCAGCTCTAACATTCTCTAATTCTGTGATGTACATTCTTGGGAATCCTACACAGAGCTGGTCTACTCAACATGTAGTCAATTCTGGTTTATTAATGTGTGCCCCCTGTAATTAAATAGAAGTTTGCATTAATTAGCATTTTAGCTTTGCTTGCCTTCTCTTTTTATGTTGTAGTTTAAGCTCAGAGTAATTATTTATGTGATTTCTCAATTTGTTTTGGTTCCTGTTCTCCCAAAGTGATACTTTTGCAAAATTCATATGTAGCACTTGTTTAGCGTGCTTGATTGTCAGCCCTTCGTAAGGCAGAATTGCTGCTGGAGCAAACTAAATCAGGAGGACTTGACAGCCTGCAACTTGTGCTGCATATTAAGGACAGTGTGGTGCCTTCTAGAGCCCGTTCATTCCTAGGATTCTGCCAACCAATTGGAGATACCCATACACAATGGCAGTGACTCAGAGTCGGCTGGCTGGAGCTCCCAGGCAGAAGGGCCCCAGGGCTCCAGAATACAGCCAGGGAAGGTCATAAACAGTATCTATTGCTTCATGACCATAGCCATGCCTAAAGTTCAACCCCAAAAGCCAAGTTATTACTAGGGAACCCAGGATTGGAGATCTAATTGTATTGCTCATTCCAATTGGCCCCTTCCCAACTTCACTGGGGAGTTATTAAAGAGGGAAAAATTCTTTGTGTAGATAGAGCAAAGCAGCTGGTGTGGGACCAAGTCCCTCAGAATTCCACCCCGGCACCATCCAGCCATCAGCCACATTCCTATTTTTATGTGTAAATGTGTATTCCCTCTGGGTCAGTGCCTAAGTCACTGCTCCAGGAGATCAGAAAATCAAATTTTTAAAATTTAAAATTGCAAGGAACATTAGAGGTCTTCCAGTCTAATAACCTCATTTTTACAGATGGAGAATTCAAGATGTACCTTGGTATCATCAGACTTAAAAATGGAGTGTAGCTTCAATTTCAATAAACTTTATATGTTCCATGTTCTAATCACCTATGTTCTAAGGTTGCTTACAACCAGGAGTGTGCTGGAGCAAGCTCCTATTGAGAACTGATTATTCCATTTTCATTGTGAGCATTCACATCTTGGAAATAGGCAAATGCTATAGATCAGGTCTTGATTTACCCTTTTGTTGATTGCCTAAATTTCAAAAACGTGTTGGAGAAAGAGTTATTAATGCAAATTAAACTTAAAAATGTGTTGGGCATACTTTGCTAAATTTGACAGTTTCACTTATGGCCTGTATTTGTTCTTAGGAGGTCCTAGATCAACATGACAAATGGTAATAATATCTTGTTGATCACCATCTTTACCTGTGGCCCATCTTCATGTCAAGGTTGAAGTCAATTTACAAGCCAATTGTTAAGCTCTTACTAAATTGTTGTTTTGCCTTTAGATCCTAATAAGTTAGGAATTCTATGAAAAAGAAGTGAGAAGAAAGTTCATTTCTGATATGAAGAACCATTTGTACAAAGGCCCAGAATTTACAGATAACTTGTATATAGAAGAGTAAGCAGACCAGTTTGACTAGTATGTATGTGAAGGGGAGCAATATAAAATGAGACTAAGAATGTAAGAAAGAATTAAATGGTGGAAGTCTTTAAATGCCAAATTGAATTATTTAGATTTAATTCAATATTCAATAAGGATCTGTGATAAAGATTTTTTTTTTAGTTTTGAGGATAGTTATGACATGTACAACTGGAAACTGTGTAGAAGATGGATCAGGGCAGGGAGAGATGAGAGGTGGAGAGACCAATTAGGAGGTTCATATTTAATGGGCAAAAAGGTAATAGTGATCTAGCAAAAATAACTGGAAAAGATTAATGAGAAATGGAAGAAATTCAGGAAGACAGGTTCACATCACAGAAGACACAGGAGGAGAGATTATCCAGAATAAAGGAATAGTCAACTATCTCAAAAGCAGCAGACAAATTAAATAGAATGAAGACCGAGAAAAGGTCATTGGACATAGAGTAAGAGATCATTGTTAACATGGGAGAGAATATAACTTTCAGATGAACAATGGAATGGGAAGCGAGCTTTTAAGGGACCGAGAAGAGAGTAGGAGATAAAGAAATAGCGGCAAAGATTGTAGAGGGCTTTCCCTTGATGTCTGTTTATGAAAAGAAGATGAGATATAGATTAATAGCTTGGGGAGGGGTGAGCAGTGTGGGGTGAAGTTGTTTTCAAAATGGGGTTGATTTGGGCATGTTTCTAGGTGATGGGAAAAGAGACAGGGGATAAGGAGAGATTGAATATAAGAGAAAAGAGAAATAATTAAGGGGGAAAGCTCCCAGAGGAGATAGGAAGGAAATAGATCAAATCACCAAAGGAAAGATATCTTGGCAAGGAGAAGGCTTGCCTCTTTATCAGTGACTTTAGCAAACAGGAGAATGGAGAATAATGATGAATGATTTTGCAGTGTGGAAGGGAGGACAGATGGATATTTATGACTAATGGCCTCTATATTTCTATAAAGCAGAAGTTTGGGTGCTCTAATGAGAATTACATTTGAGGACTTGATATAGGAGGTAGGAAGAGAGAAGAGAAGATTTGAAATAGCCACTGTGGAGAGTCTGATAGTCAATCAGAAAATTATAAATGGATTGCTATGCAGTAATGAAGGCCCAGTTGACATTGTAAAACATAAATATGGTAAATTCAGTCAGCATAACTATATCATTTTATCCACAAATATTCAGCACCTTGTGAATAGCAATAGACTAAGTAGAAGGCAGGGGTAACTCAGGGTTGGCATTTGAATAGATATGATTGGCTAATGTTTTATCAACTGGTTGAAGCCTTAGCTTTTCCCATACAGTTTAGGCCCCTAGTTTGCCTCCCCCCTCTAAAAAGTGTACTTCTTTTTAGACTATATTAGTTTTTGTATAGGGGGTGATATGTGTATATATCTATTTACTACTAGCTTATTATGAGCCTTTAGGCAAGTGACACCCTTTTCCTAGGTTAAAGTTTCCCCATCGGTAAAATAAAAAAAGGGTAGCATAATACTGATAGGGTTAGCAGGGTTCTTAACCCGGAACCCTTGAAATTCTTTATTTTTTTTAATATTTTGATAACAGTATTTCAATATAATTGGTTTCCTTTGTAATCCCATGTATTTTAGTGTATGCAGTTAAAAACATTATTCTGAGAAGGCGTATATAAGCTTCACCAGACTTCTGCCAAAGGGGACCATGACACAAATGAGATCAAGAATGTCTGCATTAAATAATCTCTAACGACCTTCACAGCTTTGATATTCTATGTTCTAAGATCTCATCCAAGGCTAATATTCCTTGTATTGCTAACCCTTCCACATTGTTGATGCTGACTCATAGAAGACACCAAAATGAAAGAAAATGTCTATTTCCTATTATAGTTTATGTAGATCTTGAGGTTAGCCATTATTTTAAAAAAATCACTAAAATGGTTCACATTCATATTTAACTTTATAATTTTCAAAATATTTTCTTTACAACAACCCTGGGAATTAGGTTGATCTCTTGGGTTAAAAAAAATCATCTTCTTAAGATGGTTGAAGCTAGCCTTCATTTCATATGAAGAGTTAGTGTTTTAGTGGACTTCAGGGTGGATCTAGGGTCAGGAAGATGGGAGTTCAAATATAGATTCAAACCACTTCAAGTACACATTAATACTGTTTGTTTAAACATTTGCTCTCAATGACATTTCCTCATATATTGCCATCATGTATATATCATTATTCTACTTCTGCTTTATTTTTATGCTTTGCAAGTCACTTAACTTGGTTTGTGTCAGTTCCTCATCTGAAAATGAGTTGGAGAAGGAAATGGACAACCACTCCAGTATCTTTGTCAAGAAAACCTGAAATGGGGTCATGAAGAGTTGGACATACATGAAAAACAACTGAACTGAAAATGAATATCATTGGATAGGGTTTTTGTTGTTGCTATTTTCACTAAAACTTTCAGATTATATTCTCAATAAAGGGAATATGTGGCCAAAGGATGAAATTGTTTTTATACCTTTTCACTACCACATTTTCTTTCAAAGAGATTCTACAGGTTTGTAATTCCACCAGCAATGGGAACAGCTTATTTTTTTCCACAACCATGCAAACATTCAGTCTCACTGCTTTTCACTAATTTTGCCAATTTCATGGTCCCTCAAATTTGTTTTAATTTGTATCTATTTGATAATTAGTGAAGTTGATGAATTTTTCAAGAGAGTACTAACAATTTGTGCTTCTTCTTTTGAAAATGGTCTGTTCATATCTGATAATAATTTCCATAAATTATCCACAGAAAAACCACCATATTGACTTTTCATGGTTTTAATACTCCAAGGGTACCTGTGTAACCATCATGTTGTACATCTTTAATTCTTTCCACTCAAAAATTGAAAGTCCACCTCCTTATATGGTTATGTTCTCAATGTAATGGCTCTTTCTTATTCAGAAGTCATTACTGATAATATAGTAAATTGGTAATATAGTATACATACATAGCAGATATAAGTCTGTTTATATCTGTTATGCCTGTTTCCATTGCATACTGGAGTTACGTACAACTTTGATTTAAGTTTGCAGTTTCCCATGAATTAGAGCCATATATGATCATAAGATCACCAGAATACTGGTATTAAAGAGATGCACTTTGCAGAGTCAGTTAAGGATTATTATGACAGTTACCTAATTAGATTTAATCAAATTCCTTCTTACTACACAATTCTGGGACCAATTCATTGCCCCACTGAAATGTCTGCCCATGGCTGTGCCATTCAGGCACATACCATAGTGTAAGAAACATTCACTTTCATCCACTTTGTCTTTCATATGTAAGTGGCTAATTTAATTACTCTCAAATAATTTCAATTTCACTCAAAGCTTTAAGAATAGAAAATCTTGGGGCAGCTAGGTGGCACAGTGGATAGAGCACTGGCCCTGGAGTCAGGAGGACCCAAATTCAAATCCAGACTCAAACCAAACACTTGACACTGACTAGCTGTGTGACCCTGGGCAAGTCACTTAACCCCAATTGCCTAAAAATTTTAAAAAAATTAAAAAACAAAGAATAGAAAATCTTCCTATGCCATTATTTATTGATTCTTTTTAATGAATCAGTAAAGGGAAAAAAAATACTGCCTTGAAGACCTTTCTCAAACTAGGTGTATGCCCCAAATTTGTTAAGGTTATTAATGACTCTGACTGAAGTGACCAGGAAGATATTTTGTTCAATGATCACTGGATATTAATATTAAAATGAGGTATAAAGTAAAAACTTCTACATTCAACTAACATGTTTACCAATCTAATGTGGAATGATCTTCCTGGAGGCCACATATGAAAAAAGATTCCCTGTCAAAGACAAAGCACTCCAAATAAATCTATTAATGGATAAAGTAGAACAATTGTGCTGCCATTTGGGTACTACAATACCATGACCCCGGGAGGAGTAGGTTACTACAGACTATTGATTTCATGAGTGTGGGGAATACCTAATGTGAAAAATCCTTCCACTAATGCAGTAATACTAAATTGCTTACTGCTGCAAAGCCCAAGTCATCCTTAACATATTATTAAAGAATTCAGTACGGTGAGGGCAGAGCCAAGATAGCAGAGTAAAAGCAGTGACTTGGGGGAGGAGGGCAGAGTCAAGATAGTGGAGTGAAAGCAGTGAATTGCTTGAGCTCTCCCCCAAACCCCTCCAAGTACCTAAAAAAAATGGCTCTAAACAAATTCTAAAGCAGCAGAACCCACAAAAAGACAGAGTGAAACAAATTTCCAGCCCAAGACAGCCTGGATGGTTGATTGGAAAGGCATAACATGCCGGGCTACTAGAGAAGCGCAGTTCAGCATGGGCACGCAGGCCTCAGCGAACCTGGAGCAGGCCTCAGAGGACTGAATCACAGGCAGCTGTGGTTCTTTCCAGACTTCTTAATCTATGAATGCCAAAGACAACTTAAAGATCAGTGGGAAAAAGTTTGGTTCTGCGGTGCTGAGAGAGAAGAATGGGGGGGTTCCAGCCTCATGTCCCGAGCGTGGCCCTGGGACAGCAGCTGCCTCCTGAGCTTCTGGCCCACAGACTGAGGGGGAATTGAGTGGTTTATCAGAGGGGGATTGCAGGGATCTCTCTGTTGGTACAGGATTCTCTTGCTTTGCCTGTGCTTGGAACTGAGTCACAGTTCCGGGTGGCAGTCCTGGGGCAAGGAGGAGAGCTGGTGTGGTGGAGCTTGAAGTGGCTGTGGAGAAGAAACTCTCATAGTTACAAGACAGAAAAGAGTGCTCATAGACCAGAGCACAGGCCAGGAGAGGAGTAAACACCTCACCCTGGATCATAGCATCTTGGAAGAATTGAAAATTTACAGGTCCCTAGAAGTATCTCTGAAAACAGCTGCACAAAACCCCTGAAGCTTGGGACAGTACATTCTCCACACTGGAAACAGACTCCTACCTTAACAAAGAGTTTATAACTCAAGTAATGGCTGAGATCATGAGCAAGCAGTGCAAAAAGAGTCAGACTATATTATCTTACTTTGGTGACAAAGAAGATCAAAACATACAACCAGAAGAAGACAATGAAGCCAAAGCTCCTGCATCCAAAGCCTCTAAGGAAAATATGAATTGGTCCCAGGCCATGGAAGAGCTCAAAAAGGATTTTGAGAAGCAAGTAAGAGAAGTAGAGGAAAACCTGAGAGTGATGCTAAAGGAGACCCAAAAAAATACTGAAGAAAATAACACCTTAAAAAATAGGCTAACCCAAATGGCAAAAGAGGTCCAAAAAGTCAATGAGGAGAAGAATGCCCTAAAAAGCAAAATTGGCCAAATGGAAAAGGAAGTCCACAAGCTTACTGAAGAAAATACTTCCTTAAAAATTAGAATGGAGAAATTGGAAGCTATTGACATGAGAAATCAAGGCACTGTAACAAGAATCCAAAGGAATGAAAAAATAGAAGAGAATGTGAAATATCTCATTAGGAAAACAACTGACCTGGAAAATAGATCCAGGAAAGAGAACTTAAAAATTATTGGACTATCTGAAAGCCATGATCAAAAAGAGCCTAGACATCATCTTTCAAGAAATTATCAAGGAAAACTGCCCTGATATTTTAGAACCAGAGGGCAAAATAGAAATTGAAACAATCCACCAGTCACCTCCTGAAAGGGATCCCCAAAGGAAAACTCCTAGGAATGTTGTAGTCAAATTTCAGAATTCCCAGATCAAGGAGAAGATATTGCAAACAGTCAGAAATTCAAGTATTGTGGAAATACAATCAGGATAACACAAGATTTAGAACTTCTACATTAAGGGATCAGAGGGCTTGGGATATGACATTCCAAAGTCAAAGGAGCTAGGATTACAACCAAGAATCACCTACCTAGTAAAAGTTAGTATAATCCTTCAGGGGAAAAAGAGGATATTCAATGGAATAGAGGACTTTCAAGCATTCTTGATGAAAAGACCAGAGCTGAATAGAAAACTTGACTTTCAAATACAAGACTCAAGAGAAGCATAAAAAGATAAACATGAAAGAGAAATCCTACGGGACTTATTAAAGTTGAACTGTTAAATTACTACATGGAATGATGATATTTGTAATTCATGAGACCTTTGCTAGTACTAGAGTAGTTGGATGGAATGTGTGTGTGTGTGTGTGTGTATCTTTATCTATATCTATATCTACATATATGGAGTGCACAGAGTGAGTCGAAACATCTGGATGATATCTGGTGATATCTGGAGAATAAAATTAAGAGGTGAAAGAGGATTATACTGGGAGAAGGAGAAAGGGAGAGGTAGAATGGGGTAGATTATCTCACATAAAAGAGGCAAGAAAAAGCTTTTACAGTGGAGGGGAAGAGGAGTTAGGTGAGAGGGAATGAGTGAACCTTACTCTTATCACATTTGGCTTAAGGAGGGAATAACATACACACTCAATTGGGTATGGAAATCTATCTTACCTACAGGAAAATAGAAGGGAAGGGAATAAGCGGAGGGGATGAGAGAAGAGAGGACAGATTGGGAGAGGGGTAATCAGAAGTAACACTTGTGAGGAGGGACAGGGTCAAAGCAGAGAATAGAACAAACAGAGGGGGATCGGGATAGGATGGAAGGAAATGCGTTAGTCTTTCACAACATGACTATTATGGAAGTGTTCTGCATGACTACACATATATAACCTATATCAAATTGCCTCCCTTCTCAATGAGGGTGGGTGGGAGGGAGGAAGGGGGAGAATTTGGAACTCAACGTTTTAAAAACAATTGTTAAAAATTGTTTTTACATGCAACTGGGAAATAAGATATATAGGCAATGGGGTATAGATATCTATCTTGCCCTACAGAAAAATAGAAAGGGAAGGAGATGAAGAAAGGGGGGTGATGGGAGGGCAAATTGGGGGAAGAGGTATTCAGAATGCATGCCATCTTGGGGTGGGGAGAGAGGAGAGATGGGGAGAAAATTTTGGAACTCAAAATCTTGTGGAAGTGAATGTAGAAAACTAAAAATAAATTAATTCATTAAAAAAGGAGTTAAAAAAAGAATTCAGTAGGGTACTAAAAGGTTAAGTGATCATACAGCTATTATTCATAGGTAGGATTTGAATTAATGTCTTTCTCATTCCTAGGCCAGCCCTATAGGTTCTACAATACATTGTTTCTCAATAGAGTAAATGCCTGATTTAATCATCTAGAAATTTTCATTATCTTTGTGGTTTCACTTGCAAATCAGAGAAATTCTGGCTTGGTTTCTCACCTATAATGTTGAAAGGGATATTTGAACATAACATATTAGAGATCAAAGGAATACTCAAAATCACCTGATTTGTCACTCTCATTTTGCAGAGAGAGAAACTGAGTCTAAGAGAGTCTGACCAAGTCTACACCCACGTTCACAAAGCTAGTAAGTTTTAAACGGGAATCTAAACCCAGGTATTTATGATCTCAAGTCCAGCACTTTATCCAATGAAATGATTTTTGCTAACTTACAAAATAATAGAATTCAATCAAATGTTTCAAAGCAAACCATTTTCTCAGGTTGGAAGTTACTCATTGGTCACATAGGAATCTCTCATTTCTTGCCTCCAACTTTCAAAGAATAAGTAAACAACAGAATTTCCAAGGCACAATAAACATTCATTGGCATAACTCCACCTAATTTCTTTCAGGTTTAGCTGAAGAGTGGCAGCTGTTTACAACTATTTCTAGACAGATTATGCCTTTGTTTCTATGCATTTACCTTGATTGAAAAAGATTTTCCTTTTCTTTTTAGTCAAATATTGTACATAGGCTTAGCAAACTCATCAAAAAGAAAGTGTTTGCTTATTAAGTTCTTGAAAAGGAAGAACACATTAAAATGGTGATGGGGGAAGGCACTAATTTGGGAATTAGTCAACATGAGTCCAAATTCTGCCTTTGCTTTTTACTAGCTATGTATTGTAGGTAAGTCACCAAGTCTCTTCACTTCTCTAACTTCAGTTTCTTCATTTATAAAACTGATGAATTAGACTGAATAAAGTCTAATCCTCTCCCAGTTCTCCAACCTGAGTCAATATTTATGCTAGTGGAGGCAGTGAACCAATTCAGATTAAATCCAGAGTCCATAGAGCCCAGCCTTCTGCTCTTATGAGAGGCGTAGTTAGGAAAATGCAATGAGGGAAAACCTGGGTTCTATTTCAATGTCACATTTGACTGTCCACTTATCTTCACCCCTCCATATACCATCCATTACCAAGTCATATCTATTCTATTTTTCACACTGTCTCCTATATCTGCCCCCTCTCACTCTCACAACCCCTCCCTAGTTCTGCCCCTCAATAGCCTCTTACTTGGTCTGTTACGATAGCCTCCTAATTGGTCTTTCCCAGTCTTCCCCATCTCCAGTCAGCCTCCCCACACAACAGACAAATCGATATCCCCCCAAAAGTCGATCTGGGCATTTTAGTAATCTTCAACGTGTTGCTCTTGCTTCAAGTATAAAATGCAAACTCCTCAGCCCTATATTTAAAGCACTCTGTAGCCTGACCTTCCACTTTACTTTTTTACTACTCTGGTATACTGGTAAATGTTTAACAATCAGATATCTGGGAGGAAAAAATCCATGACATACTTTTAGGTTGGATCTGTATTATTAACATTCTCTCCATCACTTTTCTTATGTCTAAACCATGAAAAAACAAGCAATAAATCAGATCCTGATTTATAGCATTTGCTGATTTTTGAGGTAGAAATACACTGTCTATAAATTTAACAATCAGCTTTTCCTAGGCAGTTCACAAGCTGACTCCAGTACACACCTGCTTCTAGTCCAACTAGCTTACTAGTTGCTCCCAGGACATGGTATTCAAGCTCCCATCTCCTTGCCTTTGCACTAACTCTCATGCCTGGAATGAAGACACTCCCTCCTTGCTTATCTTAAAATCACTGGCTTCCTCCAAAGCACAGCTACTATAGTACCATAGGATAGGAACACAAACCCCTACTTACTATCCCCAAGGTGTTAATTCTCTCTGTCTCTTGCAATAGCATCCTATTACTTTGTATGGACTTTGTACTTACTTGACTGAATACAAGTTTTATCCCTCCAGTAGCACATAAACTCACTGAAGGGAAGGAAAACACCAGTATCTAATGCAATGCCTTATATATTTTGTTGTTGTTCAGTCATTTCAGTCATGTCTGACCCTTTGTGACCCCATTTGGGACTTTCTTGGCAAAGATAGTGGAATGGTTTGCCTTTTCCTTCTCCAGCTCATTTTACAGATGAGGAGAAAACTGAGGCAAACAGGGTTAAGTGACTTGCCCAAGGTCACAGAGCTAGTATGTGTTTAAGGTCAGATTTTAACTTAGGTCTTTCTAACTCCAGGCCCAGAGCTCTACCCTCTCCAGACCATCTAGCTGCTTGCCATACATATAGAAAGCACAAAATAAATATCAGATTGAGTTGATATTCCAGTCTGTGTGAGGTAGATATGGTATTTTTTCTGAAAGTACAGTTAATCATGTTATAATTATCCTACTAAATTCTGTCAAGACCTTAACTTAAATAAATACCCTTCTCCCAAAGAAGAATTAATTGGACATTTGTTTGTTTACTTTTCTGCAGAAGAACCATTTAATACAATGTCCTTTTTTCTCCTAGCATCTTTTATAAAATGTCACAGTGAGAGTTGGCCATATTCTTCTGATTCCTCTGGGCAGAAAGCTTAGAAATGTGTGTAAAACAAACCTCTGTTTGATGTTTCTATTGCTGTATTTCAGAGCAAAAATGTGAATAGGAATGTGAGAAAAGTTGTCTAAGTTCACAGACATATGTATCTCATCATTATCATCATTAACTAAAATAATGATACTCCAATAATTAGGCAGGGAATACCCTTCATAAATTCATATAGCAGTTCAAGAACTGGGCCTGGAATGAGGAATACCAGGAATCAGATCCCACTTCTGGACAAGTCACCCCCTTTCAACCAACTGTCCCAACAGGTACCATCATTATCTTTCTGATATCTGCATCTATGCATCTCAATTGTTTCTGCCATACTGAGTCTCTTCTTTCTCTGGGATTTTATAGTCTACCTAATCTTATAACATCCCCAAGTCATTCTGTATATACTGATTCTATTTCTCTGTCTCTGAACCATGAAGAGTTGGGTAGAGAAAAGACCCTCAGTGCCTGATAACTATCTGTAAGGCTGAGAAGGAACCATAGAATTAATCTTGTCTAACTCTTGCATTTTATAGAAAAGGATATTGAGGCTTGTGGAGGGAAAGTGATTTTCCCAAGGTCATATAGATAGTAAATGTTAGAGCTAGACCTCAAGTCCAGGTCTGACTCCAGGTCTGGGGTTCTCTCTATCTACTGTGTGCCTTTCAAAGGATTTCCTTCAGTGAGAATGGGAGGTCATTACTAATATTAAAATATACTATGATATGATATAATATAATATAATGTAATAAAATGTAACATAACATAATGTAATATGATGTAACATGACGTAACTTAACATAATGTAATGTAATGTGATGTAGTATTATAAAATATGGTACGATACAACACAATATGATACGATACAACACAATACAATGTATATACACACATACACATACATATACACACATATATTCTCATATATACATGTGTGTGCATGTGTGTATGTGTGTGTGCATCAAGAAAAAAGACTGGCTATGGATTGATTTTTAGAATAACTCTCTAAGAGTTTTGTCTAGTGGCATCAGACACACAGAGATGGAAATCTGACATTTCGAAAAGAATGTCAAGAAACAGTTAAAAAGATTATAGCAAAAATTCCAGGGGGATTACATATAAACTGTGTTCTGTTCCCTAGTCTTTGATCACATCATTTCAATGATGAAGAATGAGGCAGAGTAGTAGGAGAAACCAGCAATGCCAGCATGCTTGAAGGGGGCTACCTGGGAGCCCAGAGAGTATACAACCAATATCATATAATCATATGATTCTGCATAATGAATCAGCTAATGAACCATTTAAGCAGAGTTTCAAGGGCCTTTAGAATACAGACTGTTTGAACATAGGACATAGAATGTTAGGTAGCTTAGTGAATAGAGTATTAGATTTAGAGTTAGGAAGAACTGAGTTCAAATCCTGCCTCAGATATTTATTACCTATGTGACCTTGGCTAAGTTATTTAACCTCTGTCTGCCTTGGTTTCTTCATATGTATAATGGGAATAATAATAACACCTACTTCTCAAGGTTGTTGATCAAATGAGAGAGTATTTGTAAAGCACTTAGTCCAATGCCTGAAACATAGTAAGCATTATATAAATGTTGATGATGATGATTTATGATGATGACAATGACGATCATAGCAGTGGTGCTGGTAGTGATGGTGATTTTGGTAAAATGAAAGTTATTTGTAAAGCACTTGGTGAATCTTAAAGCATTCTATAAAGGCTAGCTATTATTATGACAAATAGAAGGGGATTGGAGGTCATCACCTGTGTGTTCTAGCCAGAACAAACACCTAATATATGGTTTTGGATTTCTCAAATTGACCTTCCCTATTTTCAGATGATGAAATTGAGCCCCAAAGAAGAGAATGACTTCTCCAGGGTCTTACAGTAAACCAGATCTCATGACACCCAGTCCAGAGACAAGTCAGAGACTTCACTGGAGCAGGAAGGAAGGGTGAGTCATCTCATTTTGAAGCTGAGAGTACAGCCCTTCTAACCAAACTATCTTCATTTTCTATGAACAGTGTCCTGTTCTCTGCTCTCAAAATAACACGGTATTTGACAGCATCATATTTTGCCAACATGTTCGAACAAAATTCAACATGACTCTAACTCCTTCCCTCCAAAAGTAGCCACATGCAAAATCCTTATATTTTAGAGCCTCTGTGACAAGTGTTACTCCTCTTTTCCATAGATCAAATCAGCCCCTGACAGATACAACTGATGATTTTTCCCCCTGACAGGTGAGATCTTACCACCATGTGTACATTTGACTTGAATTAATCCACATTTCTGGCAAAAGAGATAAATTTTCTTTTTCAGCCCAAACAAATATTTTGGAAAGTACCAACACACTCAGCTAATTATAGAATAAGCAATACTCTAGTTTCCCTCAGAACAGGTACTACTTGTGTACTGTTTCATTCTAAAGAAAGAAAAGGCAGACAGCTGTCAATAGTCAACCCCATAGCTCTTTTAACTCCCTTAAACTTACTTGAGTCCCCCAAACCAGGAAAAATTATGTCCAGGACAATACATACAAGGATGTAGTCGATGGAAAGTATGATAACAACAAAAACAAACATACTGTAATCATGACATGAAACTGTACCTCCCCTCCTTTTTTATGGAGATAGGGTACTATGGGTATAGAAAATAGCAGATATTGTCAAACTCAGTAGATATGTTAATTAGTTTATTGAACTAATAATTTTGAACTAATATTGAACTCCTTCTCTTTTATATTATTTATTACTGTCAACCCCAAAACCAGAGTTTGTTCTAAGAAAAATAAATAAAAGAGGTTGTGTCTTTGTTTTAATTTTTCTCAAACTGGCTTAACATGCATTGCATGGCAGTTACAGTCCAGAACTAGACTTCCCTAAGGGGGCTGGTCTAGAACTGGCTCAATTTGGTATTTGGGGGTACAAGATTATATACCCTTTGAAGAGTAGGTGTTCCCAAGGGGTACCATTCAACTCTGGTCAACACACTGGAAGGTGGCTAGTCAAGGGCTCAGATTCTTAAGATCTGGACTGCTTGTATTATGGATATAAATATTTAGATTCCTTAAGAGTCTGGCCAATATGGCTGATTCTTTAAATCTCACCCACCCCCAATTGATGTTCTAAACCTTGTCTTTGGCTGAAAGAAAGTTTGGGTCGAATTCATTCAGGCAGGACCTGTGAGTCATGATTTTGGGTTCCCAGCACCCCTAAACCTCTAAACCTCAGCACTGTGTCCATTCTGTCCTTACAATTTAGAATAGTTAGTCTCAGTAGGTGATTATGAAAATGCAGGGTGTTTGGGGTTTGTCTTTTTTTTTTTTTTTTTAGTTTTTCCTAGAGCCTGAAACTCTTTAAATATATCCACGCTGGTTTAGCATAATCAATGAAGAGCATGAGTAAAGTTGTGTATTTACAGATTGTAATTTTTAGTCTTGGTCTTATGGACCTTGAGATCTCTATCTGGGCCCAGTTTCTTCACCTATAAAATGTTGGTATTGTTGTGTATGCTCTCAATGCCTCTTCCAGATCCAATATTCCATATTGAGCTATCCCAACAAGGATGCTGTCTCATAAGAGAGGAATAAGTCTTTTTAATGGAAGTCTCCAAATGGAGTCTGAATGACCACTTGTCAGGGATCTTTTGGTGAAAATTCCTGTGCATGTGTAGCTACGACAGGATAATCTCTGAGTTTTCTTCCAATTATAAGATTCTGTGACTTGGTGTAGTTTTATGACCTAACATTCGGAATTCTAAAGTCACTTCTTACTCTGATAGTCTATATTTTGTCATTCTAAAGGTCCCACATATCTTCAGAGGGATTTGGGAATCTTCTAGGATTATAGAATGCTGGTAGGCACCATAGATGTCATTTGGTCCACCCACCTTATTTTACAGATAAGCCTCCTACATCCTATCTTCATATCCTCATTTTATAATGAGCTGGAGGGGTATGGTAGGCAGTAGCCTGGAAAGAGAACCAGACAGAGCCAGTGGCTTCCCTCTGGCAATGGGAGGCCTCATTAGGGTTGTTAAGCCACTGAAGAATGAGACAAAAGCTTCATAGTCATGGAAGAGCCCTAGTTCTAGGAAACCAGGAAGCTGCCTGAGGCCAGACTCCCATTAATCTGAACCCACCATCCCCAAAGGAACATGCTTAATTTATGATTCTGAAGTTAGCCACCATCCCAGATATATTTCTTTGATGATTAAAAATTAAACACACAAGTATTTCAAAGCATTCAGAATAGCTCAGAACTAATGAAGGACTAATTGCTGTGCTCCGTGTATTCAAATACTGATGTTACCAAAAAAAAAAAAAAAAAAACTCGCATTCTTATGTCAACTGTTGCATCAATTAATTGCAAATTTTCCAACAGTTAGCTGTAGTGTGATTAAAGCATATGAAAATAATCTTGTAATTAGCTTTCATTCTGAGACAAATAGACAATTAAAGCAAAAAAGTAAGTGTGAAAATTCAGTTGGTCTGCTTTTGGGGGAGGCTTGTAAGAATAATTACTACATCATTGGATATTATTTCCCTGGTCTACTAGTTCTTACACTGTTTCCTTCCTTTTTCTTGTTGAGATGATCAATATGAAAGTGCTTCTATAAACAGGAAGCTCTACATGGATGTAAAACATTATTATTGTTATTATTATCATTATTTCTCCACTGAGATCCTCTTTTCCCTTTGTTGTTTTTTTTTCTTTTTGACAGGGCTACTAAATTGATGGATTATGGAATGCTCTAACTATAGCTTACATAGATTTTAACAGAGTTTTTGAGAAAGTATCTCATCTTGTGGGGAATTTGGAAAGCTATAGATTAGTCAGGAAAGAGGATTCAGAACTAGTTGTATGGCCAGGCTCAAAGAGTTATAATGAATAGTTTAATGTCAATGTGGCAAATATCCCAATGGCATGCCCCATGCATCTGGGGTTGGCCCTATTTTCTTTAACATTTTTATCAGTGACTTGGATAAAGGCATGGTTGGCAGGCTCATCAGATCTGCAGATGACACAAAGTTGAGAGAGATAGCTAACACACCAGATTACAGAATCAAGAACCAAGAACCAAAATGATTTTTATAGGCTATAGCTTTGGGCTGAATCTAATTAGATGAAATAAAGAGTTCATTAGGAGTGCTTTTGTTAAAAATTCAACTCCAAAGTATAAAATGGGACCTTTAAGATTGGAGACAAGTTTGTGTGAAAAAAGCTTTAGGAGCTTTGAGGGCCTGAAAGTTCAATATGGTTCAACAGTGTGATGTGGCCATCATAAAAAATAAAACAAAAAAGCTATTATAATCTAGGGCTACACTAATGGAAATATAGCTTCTAGATATAAGAAAATGATCATCTCTCTGTACTCTGCCCTTGTCAGACCTCATTTGAAGTTTTGTGTTCAGTTCTATGTGTCGTTGACATTCTGTGATTCCATTCATATACACCAACTGCATATATATATATGTATATATGTATATGTATACATATATATATAAATATAATCACAGGTAATTTACCTGATATATAAAACCTGCTCATGCATACACAATTCTATATTTTTAAATCAGAAAGTTCTTTCAAAACTGCAATATAATTTGTAGTCAATTTCAAAAACAAATTTGCTGTAATGAAAAATGTTCCAAGTGAAAGCAATGCTTTTACAAGAGTTATATTTCCCTAATGGACAACATGCAGAAGGAAACATCAAAATATGTACAAATTCTGAGAACACAGCACACGTACATAACTTAAACACCACCATTTGTTTCCCAATGAAATTAGCTAGATGTTACCCAGTGCAATAAAATTCCTCTGATTATTTTTCAACGTGGCACCAACTTTGTAATGTTCAGGTCCTCCCTGCTGCCATGCACCTGATTACATTGGCTGCCACATTTTACAAAAGAACATCTGCTCTGTCTTCATGTAGAACCTACAGATCTACAAACTTGTTAGGCACAAAAATGTGTGCTCACGACTCTGTCGTACCATCTCCAACCAGGTCTCCAAACATAGAAGCAACTCCACGAACATGGCCTTCCAGCTGAACAGCTCAATGTGTACACAGCAAGTAGTTTCACTACTCATATCTCATTATTATGGTTCTCATATAATAGACAGAACAAATACTAGCATCTCTCTAAATAAGAAAGAACATTTCAATCATTAAATACGGTAAAGAATGTTAGAACCGGAAATCAACTTAGAATACAAATTATTGGTCCTGGGAGAGACCATAAAACATAGGGCATTCAGATACAGAAATAGAATTTGAGAGTTGGAAGAGAGCTTTGAGAAGATTTTGCCTGACACCTTTGTTTTACAAATGGGGAGCCTGAAGCGTCTAATTTGAAGAGGCTTTCTGGGGCTAAATCTTCATAAAACAGAAACAACTTGCTCAAGGTCACCTAGCTAGTGAATGGCAAAGGCTGAACTAAGATTGGGTACTGTTCACCTTAGTCCAATGGTCTCCATGCTATACCCCAATGCCTCCCTCTATAGAGGGAGTATAGCATGCTAACTCTCCCTTACAATTGTGAGTCACCTTCTTTGTAATCTAGAGAGCAGGGAGATTTTATTTAGTAACAAAAATAAAGAACACCATGCATAATGACCTTGTGAATTTTGAGTTGAATTAATGTTTAACTTAACAGAGTATATTACAAAACAGGCTCTGAATATGGAAGAGATTGATAAAGTGAAGGCGTTAGCCCTGCCAGCTATGGAATTCTATATTCTAAGGTCCATTCCACCTTTCAAATGGCATATTCTGTGTTCTTACATTCTATATAGTGAGGCCCCTTCCACTTCTAATAAGCCTGTGACACATCAATATGCTGTTTATGATTCTTCTAAAAATTGAAGTAGAATAAGCACAATGCATATGTCAAATCCCTTAGTAAATTAATTAAGAAGCATTTATTAAGTATTTACAATGGTGTTAGCATTATGCAAGGTTATGTGGTATAAATACAAAAAGGAATAAGACAAAGAGCCTACCCTCACAGAGCTTACAGTCTAGTAAGAAGAGAAGTAAATAAATAACTATAGCACAAAGAAAAAATTGAAAATAAATGACAATTCAAATTTCACTGAGAGTCAAAGAATGAAGAAACAACCTCTACCAACAGTGCAAGGAAAGAGGGTATCAGGGAAAGATTCCCATCTGGCAGGCAATGAGAAAGTTGGTCCTTGAAGGATGGGTAGAATTTTAGACCAGCAGGTGGGAAAGGGAACTTGTAATCCAAATCTAAGCAGAGGCTTTTCAAAAGAAAAAGAAAAAAATAAAGCATGGAATGTGTTTGGAGGATAGAAATCCATCTGCTCTGACTGGAGCATGGAGTACATTAAGGGAAATGGTAGGAGATATATGGTAGGTAGAATCAACATTCATAAAGATGTGACCACTTATCAAAGGGAAATGAGAGGGTGAAGGAAAAGACTGAGATAACCCTGGGATTTTGAACTTCAATCATTAAGAAGATGGAAGGTGCATGTCATTGTCAGAAATAGGGAACTGCGAAGGAGGCCAAGTTTAGGGTGATTATGAGCTTAATTTTTTAAATCTTGGCATACTTTCATCCAATCTATTTGTATTCACTTCTTTATTGTGCATCTCTTTTAATCCAATATAAAGCTTGAAAATTCAACTTCACTTTCTATCTTCAAATGCCAAGAGAGAGTGGAAGAGAAACACAAATGAAGTCAAATAATGAAACAGGTCCACTGGAATATAAACATCTTAGTTGGCCCTGAATTTTAGATCAAACGTTAAGACGCAGCTTTTTTATTAAAAATTGGATTTGCCTCTCCCCAGAAAGCCATCTTCCTGCATCCAGAAACAGCATATTGGATTGATGGATTTTTGTCAAGAGATAACAAGTTCCTGTTTTCTAATAAGCATTTGTCTCCATGGCATTCAATTCAGGAAGACAAGCTAATGTTCAGCCCTCCTCAGCAGTGATCTGTCTGATTCTTCCTGATTTTGAGGGAGTGCCTTCTCACAGCTTCATGCCCCTCCAGAGGTCACCACCATAGTCCTCTTGCTGACATCAGTGAGAAGGCTCTTTTTGCAATCAAGTTTATTTTAATGTGTGGGTTATAGATCAACAAGGACCACTAAATTTTGCATGCTCCAATACTTTCAAAGATGTGTGATGATAGTGTGAGTACTCCATTTACCAATGCAAACCTCCAGCTCCCCCAATCTCCCCATACATGTACACATCTCATCAGACAGATTTTACAAATTACCATCCTCCAGTAAATATCTAAATGACTCGGTGCTCTTATAGATGAGTGTTTTTTGTTTTCCCTCCAATCACGTAGATTTCAGAGCATCCATTTCTGCCCATCCGGGGTGTCTCTTGTCTGTATCATCCTATAAGTTCAGCCCAAAATAACAACCAAATGTGGTTAGATGTCTTCCTTACATTTTTCTGCTATCATGCAGATACTAGTGGGACATAAATATTGTCCATTGGTTATTTCTTCTGTGATGAGACCATCTTTTTTTTCCCATACATTTTCCTTTCAATCTTACTTGACAGTCTTTATGGATTTCCATGGATGAAACAATGTTTTCCTTGGGGATGAGATTTCTGGGACTGAGTTTGTCTAAACTTAGGCAGTCTGGCTCTCTGACAATAGACATTTAGTTTTGTTGTTGTTGTTGAGTCATTTTCAGTTGCGTCTGACTCTTCGTAACCCCATTTGGAGTTCTCTTGGCAAAGATGCTGGAAATGGTTTGCCATTTCCTTCTTCAACACATTTAGTTACCAGGACTGAACTGAAAATATTTCCAGCTTGGTAGGAATGCCAGGCCTTTTGCTTCACTGGCAAAGAATTTGAGGACATGGAGAGGTTGGAAGCTGATGGTGAAAGAAGAATCTTAGGGGGCACCTTTAGGGGAATGGAAAGAGATGAGGCTCCAAGAGGGGATGGGATCAATCATCTACTGTCTTCCATTCAAGCATTCTAAACAAGGCAGTCCTGATGCTCAGCACCTGAGAAAACAAAGTTAATTCACCTGACAACCATTATCCTAGTGTCCCGGCCTTTGTTATCACAATGAAACAAACTCATCCAGTGGTTACCCTTATTTGTCTAAGCTCTTTGAGACTGACAGAGTAAAGAAAAGGCCAATGTCAATAGAGCAATGTCTGAATTAGAATTCTTATGAAGTAAAAAAAAAAAATGCAGAATGAGCACATTCCCCTTCACGCCATATTATATGGCTAACCAATACAAATCAGAATGGACTGCAAAGTAGAGGTCCTTGGACCTACCTTAATGGATAGATAAGAACAATACAAAACGAATGAATGAAACAGCATTGATTAAGCCCCGGGGATACACATAGAAAAGTGAGACAGTCCCTGTTCTCAAGAAACTCACATTCCTAATGGGGGAGAGGACACATACAGAAGATTTTAACTGCAAATTAGGTGGAAGGGTCCTACAGTTCTAATTATAATGCAGCTTCTTCAGTAATTTCTATTAATGAAACCCTAACAGTTTCTCATATTGAAACATTCATCAAGGATTTGGATGGTGATAATTTTGTTTTTTCCAGGTTTTCAGTAGCTGCGTCTGCTGAAAGGGATGGAGGAGGAAGGGGTGGGGGGAGGGTCCATCACACCTGCAGAGGAAATTGTTAGGTCACATCAATAAGTCAATAAACATTTATTAAGTGCTTACTAAATGCCAGGCAATGTGCTAAATGCTAGGGATATAAAAGGAGGCAAAAGACAGCCCCTGCCCTCAAGGAGTTTGCAATGTAATAGAGGAAACAACATGATACAAAGCAAGCTATATACTTGATAAATAAGAAATAATGAACAAAGGGAAGACATTAGACATAAGAGAACTTGGAAAAGACTTCCTATAGAAGGTAGGATTTCAGTTGAGACTTAAAGGAAGCCAGGGTGGTCAGAGCAAAGGAGGAAGAGTGTTCCAGGCATGGGAAAAAGAATCAAATTTGAAAGATAGAATGTCTTGTGTGTGGAACAGCCAGGAGGCCAGTGTCACTGAATCAGAGTATGTGATGGGGAATGACGTGTAAGAAGATTGGAAAGGTAGGAGGGGGCTGGGTTAGGAAGGGCATTCAATGCTAAACAGAGCATTTTGTATTTGATTCCAAAGACATTAAGAAACCACTTGAGTTTATTGAGTAGGGGGCTGGTGGGCTGGCAGGAGCAGGGTTGGGAGGTGATGTGATCAGACCTTTGCTTTAGGAAATTTATTTTAGTGGCTGAGTGAAGGATGGATTGGAGTGGGGAGAGGCTTGAGGCAGGCCAACCCACCAGCAGGTTTTGCAATAATCCAAGAGTGAGGTGATGAGGGTTTGCAAGAGAGTGGTGGCAGTCAATGTCAGAGAAGAGAAAGGGACATATTTGAGAGATGTTG
The DNA here is from genome assembly GCF_900497805.2 of Vombatus ursinus. NCBI lineage: Eukaryota > Metazoa > Chordata > Mammalia > Diprotodontia > Vombatidae > Vombatus > Vombatus ursinus. The sequence continues at coordinate 16,047,790 of NW_020954642.1, forward strand.
TACAGGTTAAATCAACAGAGCTTGGCAACAGATTGGATGGGGGGGAGACAGTGAAAGATAGTGAGGAGTGAAAAATGACTCCTACATTGTGAGCCCGAGGTACTGGGAGGATGGTGGTTGCCCTGGTTAGTGGTTGCCAAGAACGGGCTAAAAGCAGTGTTCGTGTTCTGGGTGGTGTTGCTTTTCCCAGAGCTCTTGGGTTTGTCTGCCCGTTAGTGGTGGTTGGTATTGGTAGCAGCTTGGATTTCAGGTTCTTTCATGTAATGCCCTTCAGTGATGGCTACAAGGGTTTGGAAGAGAAGCTGGTAATGTAGAGCCATTGACATTCCTGGAACTTGAAGGTTCAGGGGCCTGAGCTGCCTTTGCCAGTCTCTGAGGGGAGGGGGTTGACTCATCTGACATGTATTACCCCCTGTCTTTCTCTCAGGGTACCTGACTGGGGTGACTTGTCTGACTCAACAGTAGAAGGTGATTGATAGTTCTTGATGATGGTGTGAGGATTAGTGGGCTCCTCTCCACAAAGGTTACTCCCTTGGATAATAGCTACTGGGCTAGGCAGGAAACATGGCCAGTGGTCTGATGGGCACTGCTATTTCCAGGGTTTCTGGGATCAAATACTTATCAGCGGCAGGTGTTTGGTATGGATGATTGCATGGGTAGCTCTCACCTCTTCGAGGGTTGCCCCCTCACTGATGGCTACAAGGACCAAGCTAGATGCCAACGTGGTGGTATGGGGGCACTACTATTCAAGAGGCTAGTTGTTCATAGAATAATGATAGCTTATATTTATATAGTTCTTTATGATTTCTGAGTTGTTTTTCTCTCATGATAAGTAAGCACAGATATCCACACCCACATTTTACAGATGAAAAAACCAAGGATAAACTTGCTTTTAGGTGACTTGATTTTGGTTGCATAGTATTTATGGTTGCATAAATACTGCAGTTTGTGTTCTGAATTCAAGGTCGGTGATCTTTCAGTACATTATATCCATTCCCAATAACATAGGTTAAACATGAATCAGTGAGGTGGCACAGCAGATAGAGCACTGAAGTTGGAGTCAATCCTGAGTTCAAATCCTGGCCCAGAGACTTATTAGCTGTGTGACTCTGGACAAGTTACTTTAACCTCAGTCAGGTTTAGTTTCTTTACCTATAAAATGGGAATAATTATAGTGCCTACCTCCCAGGGTGGTTGTGAAGGTAAAATAAGGTTATGTTTGTAAAGCACTATATAAATGCAAGGGGCAGCTAGATAGCACAGTGGTCATAGAGAGCAGGGCCTAGAGTCAAGAAGACTCATCTTCCTGAGTTCAAATTTGGCTTCAGTCACTTACCATCTGTGTGATTTAACCCTTTTTGACTCCGTTTCCTCATTTGTCAAATGAGTTGAAGAAGGAAATGGCAAACCATTCCAGTATCTTTGCCAAGAAAATCCCAAATGGGGTCACAAAGAGTTGGACACAACTGAAACGACCAAACAACAACAATTCCTATGTTAGTGAAGGAAGTTTCCAATTAAAAGATTCTCACTATTTTGAAATCACAGGTCAAAACCAGAACATTTTAAACAAGGGAAAGCAAATGGCTTAACATCAGATTCTGAAGAGAAGAAATGCAGAGGAAGAAGAAAGAAAAAAATATAAGGAAAATATATGTGGGTATTACTAACAACCTTCAAAGCAGGATGAGGAAAGTAAAGGAAGATGTACAACTATAGAAATCAATGGAGCTTTGGGCCCAAATCACCTTTGAGCCATAGCAGGGAGAAGGAAATCTCTGGATTGAGAAAAGAATCCTTAGACTCCAAATTTTGGAAGAGCAGCCAACTGATTACAACTCATTCTCAAGCCCTTTGAGTAAACCTGATACGGGAGGATAGACAGAAACTAATACTCCTGAGCCCCTGCCAGTATACTTCCCATTTAAATAAATCAGCCAATATGACATTATTAACTCTTAAATATGAACTATTTATTAACAGAAGAAATAATCATAACAGTCTACCAATAAAGCTGGGTAATATTCTCTTTCAGCAAAGCACACATTATGAGGGAAATTCAGCACAAACTTCCAAAAACCATATATACAAATGAGTAAGGAAATTTAATTTAGTAAAGAAATATGCCTGGGAAAACTTAACTATGAACTGCAGCCTTTGATATCCTTGCTCTCTTTAGAGAACAGTGTGCAACATATGTCACCCATTCTAACTGCTTCTCTTCTGGGCTTCTCACTCTGCTGCTAGATGAGGCAGTTTCTTTAATGCTCTCAGGCCACTGAAGCAGTGTTAAGCTCTTTTGGTAAACAAAAGACTTTTAATCCTGGAATCTGCAGAGATTCCTAGGTCTGCTTCCTTGGCTAGGCACAGGCACTGAAGCAGTGTTACAATCTTTCAGTGAAAAATAATTCCCTTAAGCCTGGGAATCTGCCAAGCTATACAGATCTATCCTCTGAGCTTTGAGAAGCTCCCCTCTCTCAAGCCACAGAGGGCAATAAAACACAATGAAGGCAATCCTCAGAGGGGTTTCCTCATTCTTAAATTTTAGAAAGCAAGATAGTCTTTAACCCACTACTTGCTCTCTTTTGAACAAAATATTCTTTTTTTTTCTTCAATCAATTCCCAGAATTCCAGTTTCCCCCCAATTATGTCAACTTCCTGCATCAACTGCAGAGAGAGCTTATCTATCTCTACTCAGCTGTTCCCAACCAGGGTCAGCTTCTATCTGTGCTTTAGCTCTGTTGACCTCTATGCTTTCTTCTTTCTTCTAATGTTTCTCTAGACAGCTTTTTTTTGGTCAGCTTCTACTTTCTAATTCCCTGGCTTCTCTTTTCTGTGACTATAGGAAATCAGAGGCTCTTAGGTCAAAAACAAAAAACAAAAAACAATCCACATTTCTGTTATATATGACACCGCTGGTCAATAGAGTTCTTCAATTCAGTTTTCCAGCAATAAGCTCAAAAGTTCAAAAATATCTATTATGTAAACTACATTTTGTGAAACAATGTACTTCTGCCACATTTACCAATAGTCAATATGTTTGCCTCAGAGGGGCTGCTCTCACTCAATAGTATCTGGGTCTCCCCTCAGTGTTTTAGTCTGAGGTGCTAATTTTCACTCAGATATTCTCAGAATAATCTATATTTCTATTCAAGCTGCTTTTCTATTCACATCTATTCAATGCCCTCTTGCTGCCCCCTTACAGTGAGGATCTTCCCCTCTTCCTACAGCTTGGATCTTTCTCCGCAAATTATAGTTTTAAATAATAATAGCTAACATTGATAATATAATAATAATAGTTTACCATGTTCCAAGCACTGTGCTAAACACTTTATGATTATTATCTAATTTGATCCTCACAACAAGCCTAGGAATTATAACAAAAGCTGGGTATTATGATTATTCTCATTTTACAGATAAGGAAACTGAGGCAAACAGGGATTAAGTGATTTGACCAAGGTCACTCAGCTAGTAAGCATCTGATGCTAAATTTAAACACGGATCTTCCTAACTCTGGCCCAAAAGTCTTTCCACTATACCACTTTGCTCCTTTTAAAGAGTTGGCCAGACCACTGAGAGGTTAAGGGATTTTCCCAGGGTTATATAGCAAGCATTGTATCAGAAGCATACTTGAACTTACATTTTCCTGACTCCAAGACTTATTTTCCATGGTGTCTCGTTAATGGCAATAGTAAAAATGATACTGCCAAAATTGGTTACTTAGTCATTGTAACCATTTCCTTTTCAAAATATAATGCAACTCCTCCAAAGTCCAGTTAAGAGACAGTTTAGTGCAATGAGGAAAACATTGGACTAGAAGGCAGAAAACAGATTCTGTAGTCCCATCCTTATCACTAACTCTTTTTGTGACCTTAGCCAACTCACTTCATTTCTCTGGAACAAACCAAGAAGTGTTTATTAAGTGACTGTTGTGTGTCAGACACTGTGCTAAGTGCAGGGGATACAAAGAAAGGGCAGGGGAGCCTATGTCTATCATGGAAGCCATACTCTAATAGGGAAGACAACATACAGACAACTATATACAAAAAAAAAAGATGGGACGAATGTGGGTAACTGATAGGTGGAAGGCACCAAGATTAAGGAGGACTTGGGAAGGCTTCTTTCAGAAGGTGGGATTTTTAATTCAGAGTTAAAGGAAGCCAGGACCTAGTGGAAATGAAGGAGAGAATTCCAGGCATGGAGGGCAGCCAGCAAAAATGCAAAGGGTTGGGAGATGGAATGCCTCATGTGAGGAACACCAAGGAAGTCAGTGTCACTAAACAGCAGTATGGATTGGAGTAAGGATAGCATGGATTGGAGCAAGGTGAAAGGAGACTGAAAAGTCAGGAAATGGCCAGGTTAGGAAAGGCTTTAAACACCAAAGGGAGGCTTCTATATTTGATCCTGGAGGTAATAAGGAACCATTGGACTTTATTGAATAGGAAGGTAGCAGACTTGTCCAAGCTGTGATTTAGGAAGATCAATCTGACAGTTGAGTGGAGGATGAACTAGAGTGGGAAAAAGACGAGACAGGAAGACCAGCAAGCTATTTCAACAATGCAGGTATGAGGAGATGAGAGCCTGCACTAGGGTGGTAATAGTGTCAGAGGAGAGGGATGTTATGAAAGTAAAGGGGACTGGATTTGGCAGCTGATAGGATTTGAGGAGAGAAAGAGGTGTGCTAGTAAATGTTTAATAACCAGCTCTTTGAAAAAAAAATGCACACACAAGATATTTTTAAGTTTAATCTTCATTATTCTCCTTTTCCCACAAGTTTCTTTTTTTAATAGTATTTTCCCCAATTGCATGCTAAAACAATTTTTAGCATTCATTTTTACAAGATTTTGAGCTCCAAGTTTTTCTTCCTCCGTCCCTGCGCTCCCCTCTTCCTAAAATGGTAGACAATTTGATATAGGTTATAGATGTGCGATCGTGTAAAACACATTTCCATATTAGTCACAGTTGTGAAAGAAGAAACAGATCCAAAGGAATAAAAACATAATAAAGAATAAAATAAATGAAAAAAGTATGCTTCAACCTACCTTCAGAGTCCATCATTTCTTTATCTTCCTTTATTTTCCTTCGTAAGTCCTTTGTACTTGTCTTAGATCATTGCGCTGCTGAGAAGATATGAGTCATTCATAGTTGATCATCACACAATGTTGCTGATACTACGTACAAGGTTTTCCTGGTTCTGCTCATTTCACTTTGCATCAGTTCATATAAGTCTTTACAGGTTTTTCTGCAATCTGCCTGTTCATCATTTCTTACTACACAATAGTATTCCATTATATTCAACTACCACAGCTTGTTCAGCCATTCCTCAAATGATGGGTATCCCCTCACTTCCCAATGTTTTGCCACCACAAAAAGTGCTACTATAGATATTTTTGCACATGTAGGTCCTTTTTCTCTTTTTTTTATGATCGCTTTGGGATACGGACCTAGTAGTAGTATTTCTGGATCAAAGGGTATAACAGTTTGGTTGCCCTTTGGACATAGTTCCAAATTGTTCTCCAGAATGGTTGGAGCAGTTCACAAATCAACCAACAGTGCATTAATGTCCCAATTTTCCTATATCCTCTCCAACATTTATCATTTTCCTTTTTGTTACTATATTAGCAAATCTGATAGGTGTGAGGTGGTACCTCAGAATTGTTCTAATTTGAGTTTCCCTAATTTGAGGTGATTTAGAGCACTTCTTCATATGCCAAGAGATAGCTTTGATTTCTTCATCTGAAAAGTGCCTGTTCATATCTTTTGACCATTTATCAAAGGAGGAATGGCTTATAATCTTACAAATTTGGCTCAGTTGTCTATATATTTGAGAAATGAGGCCTTTATCAGAGATGCTTGTCATAAAGATTATTTCCCAGCTTTCTGCTTTCCTTCTAATCTTGGTTGCATTAGGTTTGTTTCTGCAAAAGCTTTTTAATTTAATATAATCAAAATTATCTATTTTACATTTTGTAAAGCTCTCTATCTCTTGTTTAAGTTATGAACCTGTAACTCATTTAACTTCTTTAAAAGTTTGGATGCTATACCACTTGCTGCATGTATGTTTAATATTGATATTACTTCATTGTCTAGGAACCTTTTAGCAAGATGTAGTTTCCTTTTTTATCTCTTTTAGTTAAGTCTATTTTTGTTTTTGCTTTTACTAACCCTGGTTTTTGGGGAGGGTTGTTTTTTTTTTTTTTACTTCAGCTGAAGCATAATACATTCTGCTCTAGCCCCTCACCTTTACTCTGTGTGTGTCTCTCTGTTTCATGTGTTTCTTATAATCAACCTATTGTAGGATTCTGGTTTTTGATCTACTCTGCTATACACTTCTATTTTATGGGAGAGTTCATCCCATTCACATTAACAATTATGATTACTATGTATTTCCCTCCATCCTATTTTTCTTCCTATTTGTCCTCGCTTTCTCTTTCTCTCTCCTTTCACCCTTTCCCTATTCAACAGTGTTTTGCTTCTGTCTACCACCTCCCCCATTCTTCCCTCTCTTCTGTCAGTTCCCTGTCCCCCCCTTTGCCCTTTACTTAATCTCCTTCCCATCCTACTTTCCTGTTGAGCAAGACACATTTCTCTATTCAACTTATTGTGGATGTTATTCCCTCTTTGAGCCAATACTAATGAGAATAAGGTTAAAATTATGCCTGTCACCCACCCTCTCACCTTTCCCTCTACTGTAATAGCATTTTTATTCCTTTTCATGTGAAATAATTCACCCCATTCTACCTCTCCCTTCCTTCTGCATCCAGTGTACTCCTCCTTCTCATTCCTTAATCATTTTATAGCATTCCCTCAAATTCATCTTGTACTTCTGTCTAACTGTACTATTAGTGGTACGCTTTTTAAGAATTACAAGGATCATCTCCCCACGTAGTGATGTAAACAGTTCAGCTCCATTGAATCCTTTATGTTTTTCCTTTCTCCCCTTTTAGGCTTCTCTTGGGTCTTGATATTGGAGACCAAATTTTTTTGTTCAATTCTGGTCTTCTCCTTATGAAAGCTTTAAATCCTTCTATTTCATTGAATGACCATTTTCCCCTTGAAGTATTATGGTTAATTTCACCAGGTAGGTGATTCTTGGTTGCAGTCCTAGCTCCTTTGCCTTCTGGAATATCATATTCAATACCTTGGATCCTTTAATGTTGCAGCTACTAAATCATGTGTAATCCTGATTGTGGCTCCCCAATATTTGAATTGTTCCTTTCTGGCCACTTGCAGTATTTTTCCTTGACCGAATAGGTCTGTAATTTGGCTATAATGTTCCTTGGAGTTTTTATTTTGGGATCTCTTTCCTGAGGTGATTGTGGATTCTTTCAATGACTATTTTGCCCTCTGGCTCCAGGATATCAGGGCAGTTTTCCTTGAAAATTTCTTGAAAGATGTTGTCCAGGTTGTCCTTTTGATTATGGCTTTCAGGTAGCCCAATGATTCTGACATTGTCTCTCCTGGATCTATTTACCAGGTCAGTTGTTTTTTGTTTTTTTTTTACAATGAGGTGTTTTACATTTTCTTCTATTTTTTCATTCTTTTGAATTTGTTTGATTGATTTTTGATGTCTCATAAAGTCATTAGCTTCCACTTGTCCAATTCTAACTTTTAAAGAGTGTTTTCCTCGATTGTCTTTTGTACTTCCTTTTCCATTTGGCCGATTTTACTTTTTAAGCAGTTGTTTCCTTTTTCCAAGCTGTTGATTCCTTTTTCCATAATTGTCTTGCATCACTCTCATTTCTTTTCCCAATTTTTCTTCTACCTCTCTTGTGTGATTTGTAAGGTCCTTTAACCTGGGTTTGAGCCATTCCCATTTTCCTTTGTGGTTCTGGCCATAGGTCTTTTGACATTGCTGTCCTCTTCTGAGTTTGTGTCTTGACCCTCCCTGTCACCATAACTCTCTATGGTCAGATTCTTTTTTGTTGTTTCTTGCTCATTTTTTTTGGCCTTTTTCCTTTCTCTTAAATTTGAGCTCTATTCTTGGGGTAGAAGAGGCAATGTCTCAGGCTTCTTGTGCCAGGGGCTACTGGCCCTGACTGTTTACCTGGTGCTGCACTGATGTTGCCCTGAGGCCCATGGGAGACCCTTGTTTCTGCTGTACTGAGGGGGTAGCATGGGGGTTGGCTGTCATTGCTGGAGGCTGTAGGGTCTGGAAATTTACCTGGGGCTGAGCAGGGGTCCTAGTGCCGAAGCACACGGTGGTTCTTGGAGCTAGAGTCTGACCATTTCCCTGGCTATGCTGAGGCATGGGGGCATAGGGGCTGGTGTTGGCATTTGCCTGCTCTACTGCACTGGGCCTCAGGATCACCTGATGATTTGCTGAGGTGGGACTTGCTGCTGGATTGCTAGGATGCTTCCTGTCCTGGACTGTTTTTCCCTTTTACCTGAGTGAGGCAGACCTTTCTTGCTGATCTTCCAAGTTTCTTGAGGTAAAAGATTTTCACCCCACTTTTTTCTGGTTCTGCTGTTCCAATACTTGTTTGGGAATGCTATTTTATGGTTGTTTGGAGATGAATATGGGACAGTTATGGTGATTTACTGCTTACTCTGCTATCTTGACTCCCAGAAGTCCCCCCTTAAGTTTCTTAAGTCTAGAAATCAACAAAACAATAAATCAAATGCTGATCTGTAGCATTTGTTGATTTCCAATGTGTAAACATTCACACTGAAAATTTTAGAATCATCTATTGTGAACCAGTTCAGGCTGTCTCCACTGCCCATGTGAGAAATCAAGAAGGTGAGAATGACACCTAGGTCAAGAGCAAGGATGACTGAGATGAAAGTGTTACGTGCCCTCCGTAGTAATGGAATTGTTAGGGAAAGGGAAGGGTTTGAGGGAAAACCCACTGGATCTCAGTTTCCTCTTCCATAAATTAAGGGTTTGGGTTCAATCAACTCTCAAATCCCTCCTGGCACTAACATCCATTCTCCTAGACACATGCAGCTTACATGGATAACTTTTCATTCACATGGAGATTATTGTGTGCTAGAGAATATGGCCAAAAACATATCCAAAGGGTAACTTAGAGGAAATCCTTGGCAGAGCAACTATTCCTGCCAATTCTAGTTCTTACAATGTGGGCAATGACTTCTCCTGGTGAGAATGTTGTTTCTTGTTTCTGGGACACAGCAAAATAAAACTGACACAAAACCTAGATATAGTAGTGATATGAGACTTCAACTACCTGGACATCTGTTGGAGTTTTTTGCCTTATTAACATTTTCATCCAGAAGATGGACTAAAATTGTTTACTGTAATTCCATGGGGTAGAACTAGGAGCCATGGGTGGGAGTTAGAACAAAGCAATTTTAACTTAGTAAGAGAAAGAGCTTCCTTAAAATTAGAGTTGTTCAAAAGTGGAGACGGAGGCAAATAGATGGTGGTGCAGTAGCCTTGAGTCAGGAAGACCTGAGTTCAAATATGAATTCTCATTAGCTGGGCAAGTCACTTAACTTCTGTTTGCCTCAGTTTCCTCAACTGTAAAATAGGGAGAATAATAATAAGTACCTCCCCTGTTGTGAGGATCAAATGAGATAATATTTGTAAAATTCTTAGTACGATGCCTGTCACATCATAGGTGCCATAAAAATACTTTTTTCCTTCCCTTCAAAGAAATGGGCTGCCTGAGTTCCCCATCACTGGAGGTCTTCAAATGGAGATGAAATTACTTCTTATCAGTTACACTGGTAGAAGAGGGTTCTGTCTCGGGGGAAGGGGACAGGGGAGTTAGTTCAAATGTCCTTGATGGCGTTTCCAACTCTACAATGCTTTGACTCTATAACTCTAAACCTGCAAGGTTACCACACTAGCCACCTGTTTAATGCCCGTGTTAAAAAGGGAAAATGAAGTTCACATTTTCTTACTTCATCCTTTTTTTGTATTTCTTTCTACTTTGAAATATGTTGATAATGGTTAAGTTTAAAATAAAACTAAAATCGGGTTTAAAAAATAAAACAAGGGAAAAGAGAGAAGTATAGTCCTTGATCTCATGGGATGAGATTAGTCCTTAGACACTATTCTATTCTAAAGCTTTTCAAGAAGAGGAAATGTGTAGTTACCAAAACATGAGAGAAATAGCCAAATCCCCCTGGTTTCCTCTACAACCTCTTCCACCAAATATATACAGGTGCACATGCATATGCATATGCTTTTAAATGCGTGTACACATGTATATTGTACATGTGTATGCATATAAACACAAGTGCATGTGGGTGTATAAATGTATGTGTATATTCACATAAGCATATGTAGATGCATATTGTTGTATAGATGCATGCAAACAAAGATGGATACACACACACACACACACACACACACACATATATGCATGGATTTTCTGACTCCATATCTAGCATTCTTTCCACTGCCTCACTGCAAAGAGTACCAGCTTAGGAAATCATGTGTTGTTAGACTCGAAGGAAGCCTGGTCAACATTGACTTGGTCAACATTTTTCCTCAGTGGAATACAAGCATACCCTAAGGACTGGGCCTGTTTCATTTTTGCTTTTGTATACCTAGTATCTAGCAAGTGGTCATCTGGACTCTACTCAGAAATCTCCAATAATGGAGAACTTATGACATGACAACACTTCTTATCTCTCATTTGCTCTGCTCTGTTTGTTAGGAAGACTGTTCTTTACATGTAACCAAATCTGCTTTTCTACAGCTCCTATTCATCACTCTTGGAGCACTTAGAGCTTAGTCAAACATCAAAGGTCCTCCACTGCATCCCGGGCCATCATTCATTAAGGACTTTTGTCTTGCCACTGGACTTCAATGACTCTGGAAGAGACAGTTAGACTGACAACTTTGTGCAACTCTGCCTCACTTAAATCCAATTCACATACAAGTCAAGATATCACCTGTGATAATATTGGTCCTCTTCAAAGACAAAGGACAAACAACAACACCTACCACTCTTATTTCTGCCTTTTGGGACCAAGAAGACAAATCTAAATCCCCCTTCTCATGATAAGTATTTCAAATATCTGAATGTTCCTCCTCAGTTTTCTCTTCTCTTGCCTCAACATCTCTACTTCCTTCAACTATTGGGGGGGCAGGGTAGGCTTGGTTTGCAATCTGTTTTTAGATCCATCCTAGCCTCATAGAGTATTGGTCATCATCTTCTCTAGGCACTCCTATTTGTCAAAAGCCATCCTAAAATATTTTGCTTAACACTGAATGAATGACCTAAACAGAGCATAGTGAAAAAATGCAATTCTACTCCTCTGCTTCTGGTAATATAGCCAAAGAATCTACATCTGAAACTTGCTAGGTAAACAAATCACTTGACTTCCCAGTTTCCTCAACTGTAAAATGAGGATAATAATACATGTCTTATCTACCTCATAGTAATAATAGGAATATCGCTCTTTTTTTAACCCAAATTTGTTACAGAAATGTGATTTGTTATTCTTATTCTTACTACAGTCCTGGTTTTGCCCTCTCACACATAACAGAGAATTTTCTGCTGCCTCCATGCTGTGCCCAACTATCTCACACATTTTATAGCCAAAGCCATGAAGCCATTCCCTCTTGGTTTCAGGTACAAGATTTGCTTTTCAGAGGAGCAGAGGGTACTATCTGCTCAGAGTGCCAGGTGGGACATTTAAGAGAAAGGAAATAATTATTTCCATTTGACCTTATCTCTTAGAAAGGTAACAGACAAAACTCCAAAGAGCACAAAGGTTATTATTTTTTTCTAGCTTTCCAGTGGAAGGAAAAAAATCGCACAATGAACAAAACTCTAAAAACCTTCCTTCTCTTTGACCAAAGGCATCTGATACACCATAATAACATGTTCTCCAAGATGCCCAACAGGATATTTGAAAGCTCAGATTTAATCTTTAATTTCCCCACTACAATGTGGGTGGCTGAATGCACCACCAAGGTCAGGTGGGGTGGAGGCTGTGGGCACAGCAGGCATGACATTTCCAACTAGGTGAATATAAGTTCTTAGAACCAGTGTTTTGTTCTTTAAAAACATTTTGCAAGTCATCAACTGAAAATAAAAATGAAAAAAGAAAGGTAAGGAGGTATGAACAACCATCATTTTGAAAATTTTGAAATCATTAAGTTTTAAGTTACTTTAAGGACTTCGGAAGATGAAAAAGGCTCAATTTTATAGCTCAGGATGATTATTTAGCATCAAGGCAGAGCAGAAACAATACTGGATTTGAATCCTGAGGACCAGGATTCTAATTCCAGGTCACCTACTTACCAACCATTTAACTTTGAGGAAGTCACTTCAAGTCTTAAGTCTTCAATTTTTCCCATGTAAAAAGAGATCTAGATAATCCCAGATAATATCTAGAGAATCCCAGATAAATCTAGATGATTAGCTAGATAATTCCTTCTTACTCCAAATTCTATAATGTTATGAACTAAGCATTACTGAGAAAAATGCCAAATTGAGCCATGCTTCCTACGATCATAACACAATGCATCCTTCCACGGTACAACTGAGAACTAGTTGCCTGCTACCTGCTCAGTTGGTGATTAGCGGGGGAAGGTGAGACTGATACTTCATCACATTATCAAGGGAAGGAGATTGTCCTTCTGGAAACTAGCATTTCTCTTGGTTTTAGGCTCCATTTCAACCTCAGGTTTGAGCTCTGTGAGGCACTAACTGAACTCTGCCTTTTGCCAAGATTATCGGTGTACATCAATTGTTTTCTGGAACACACTGGAGAGAGACAGTGGCATAAGAGAAACTGGGCTCGACTTAGAGTCTTCAAAAGACCTCAGCTTGATTCCTAGGTCTTCTGCTTACTAGTCCCTCTGCTCAAACAATGGAAGTGGAAATGGGAGAAGTAGAAAAGTGGGAGGAGAAGAAGAAAAACCTATCTATCCTCAATTTTCTCCGTTAAATGGGAGCTTCTTGAAAAATGGGAGAATAATCCTTCCACCATTTACCTCAAAGAGTTGTGAATAAAGTTATACACCCAAATATTTTATCAGCAGAAGGGATTCCCTTTGTGTAAACTCCTTTCACCAGTGCAGATTGCAACCCATCTATGAGTTAGGCAGGTGCAAGGGAATTCTGAGGCACACAGAGATGAAGAGATTTGACCAGGGGTGCCAAGCAGTAAGGGTCAGATTTCAGTTCTTGTGGATTTTAAACCCAATTTTCTACCTATGTAATACAGAGAATTGTAGAAACATGGGCTATTTTTATAATCTTTATGTAAACTACCCTAAAAAAAAAAAGGCTGTTTTTAATTCCTTCTATCCTATTGCTAAGCACTAGCTCAGTGTTCTTACTCATCTAAGATCTCAGATCTCGTTGGCCAGAAATCCTGAGTGAGGTGATGGGGACCCTCACTAGGGAGGAATTCCTGAGCATCTGGAGCAAAGAGGAATGACTAGCATAGACCCAGCTTCCTTGCCCGCTCTGCTCTCAAACTCAGATCTTCTGATTCTTAGCCCAGGGTTTTGGTCTGTTTTGTTTTGTTTTGTTTTTATCCTCCATAGCTACACTTGGCTCTGTTTCATTACCCAGGGGATATGATGGCCTTGAATAAGTAATGTAAATAGTCAGATCCTACCAAAATAGGCTCGGTTTTAGTTCAATCTCAACATGTCCACCCAAGTTCCCCATGCTTCTGAACTTCCCCATTGCTGTTGGGCTCCATCTTCCTTCCAGTCACCCACAACGTTAGCGTCATCCTTCACTTCTCACTTTGGCTCACACCCACCTAACCAATCAGCTGTCAAAGCTTGTGGTTCCTATCTCCACAATATCTCTGGCATACTCCCCCTTCTCAGTATTCACACCACCACCATCCTGAGTCAAGTCTTTATCACCTCTTACCTGGACTATTGTAACCTTATAATTAGAGGTAGCTAGGTGGAACAGTGGGGCAGTGAGGTGGTACAGTGGATAGAGGCCCAGGCCTGGAGTCAAGAAGATCTGAGTTCAAATCTGGCCTCAGTCACACACTAGTTGCATGACCCTGGGCAAATCACTTAACCCTTATTTGCCTCAGTTCCTCATCTGTAAAAAGGGGACAAAATGAAAAGGAAATGGAAAAGCACTCCAAGTCTGTGCTAAGAAAACCTCAGGGACGTAGTCCATGGGGTCAGAAAGAGTTAAATAAGATTGAATGATTGAACAACAAGGTGGCAAAGTACATAAAATGCTGGGCCTGAAGTCAATAAGACTTGAGTTCAATCCAACCTCAGGCACTTTCTAGCTGTGTGACCCTGGGCAAGTCACTTAACCTTGCTCGGTTTCTTTAACCTTAACCTGAGCCTTTGTCTCAGTTTCCTCATCTGCCAAATGAGCTAGAGAAGGAAATGGCAAACCACTCCAGTATCTCTACCAAGAAAATCCCAAATGGGGTCACAAAGAGTCAGACACAACTAAAACAACTCAACAACTTCCTGATTCCAAGTCCAGCACTCTTATACATAGGGTTGGACACAACTGAAAAATAACTGATCAACAACAAAAACATGCCTGAGATGTTCTCCTTCTTCCCCTCCACCACTGGGACATTCCTCACTTCCTTTAAGAATAACTTCAAGCGTGACCTCCTGAAGGAGGCTGTTCCTGGTCACCCCACTTTCCAGCGCCTTTTTTTCTAAGGTTACCTTCCATTTTTTATTTGGGTCTTGTATATATTTATTTTGTATATTGTATACATTTATGTGTATTGTATATTGTATATTGTACATATTTATTTGTATCTTATGTGTATGTATATATATATATGTATATATATATATATGTGTGTGTGTGTGTGTTGTCTGTCCTATTTGAACATAAGCTCCTCGAGGTCAAGAACTGGGTTCTTACCTTTCCATGTACCTCCAGCAGTTAGCAGAATGCTTAGCACAGGGCAATTGCTCAACAAATACTTAGTTGTTGGTCAACTGAATTCAAAGAGTATCTGCAGCTGTGTTTTAGTGCCTACTTTACCAAGAGTTTTTTTTTAAATTTGTTTTATTTTTGTTTTTGTTTTAAATGCCTGCACTGGAGAGAGTTCTTTTTGTTTGTTTTATTTTGTTGTTGTTGTTTTTTTTTTCATTAATGAAGGAACATACTCACCACGTAATATTGTATATATAAGTCACTTTTCCTCATCTGGCCTCAGTTTCTTTATTTGGCAAATACAAATCTTGAGAGTTAATCTCTCAAGAATCTCAGCCCTGAAATTTTACGTTCTAAAATTCTATGTTCTAACATTAATATTCTATGTTCCATCTTCAAACCTAGGATCATAGGATTTAGAGCAGGAAGGGACCTTGTGATTCATCGACATCAATCATCTCATTTTCCAGATCAATAAACTGAGGCCAGGAAAGCTTCATGACTTCTTACCCAAGGTCAAGCAGGTAGTGAACAGCAGGGTCACAATTTGAATCTAAGGCTTCCCATTCCTAATCCAAAACTGTCTCCACAATGTGATATTGTTGTTTATCTAAGATAGAATCCAGAACCTACATTATATCTTCTGTATTCTAACATTCTATATCTGGGGTGCAAACCTGTGGCCCAGAGGCCACATGTGGCCCTCTAGGTCCTCAAGTGCGGCCCTTTGACTGAGTCCAAGTTTTACAGAACATGTCCTTTTATTAAGGGGATTTGTTCTGTGAAGTTTGGATTCAGTCAAAGGGCCACACTTGAGGACTTAGAGGGCCACATGTGGCCCCGAGGCTGCAGGTTCCCCACCCTTGGTCCATATTCTAAGGTCCTTTCAAGCTCTAATAGCATACAATTCTCTGATGCTATGCTTGGTGTGATGATAATAAGCAAATACACTTGGCCCCATGTATTTTATTCACTTGTGACATAATCTTATATTTGGCTTCATTACCTCTATATGTTGTATCCAAACATTTCATCTCATCCTCTTCCCTGTGAAATATTTTTAAACACAATGTCAATAGGCATATGATGAGTAAACAAGAAATATAGGCAGCACTTGGCGGCGATTTAAAATAATGGATGGAGATCATTAAAAACAGAGATGGGGAAATGTGTCCACGGCTGGTCGTCGTAAATGTTCCGTGATTGTTTTTGCCAATTAAGGCAGACAGCAATGGCCCTTTCTACATTAACGAGTGTCATGGGCCTTCCAGACAAGTCAGCCTCTTCAATGCCTCCCTGTTACCTTGCCAACCCGAATGTTGGGCTAACGAGGGATGTTAAGGGAGAAAGAACTGGGACAGAAGATCCCAATTCTAAATAAATCTGGGGTTTCCACAATATGACCCAGGTGGGTCTGACTATCCTCAGGCTTTTGTCAACTCCTCTATGGACTAATTAAAATGCAAGCCAGGAAAAACTGCGAGTTTGGGGACATCTACAACAAAATCACATATTCACAAACAGGTCAGGCTAGACAAAGACTTGGAGGTTATTTTTATCTTACAGTTAGGTAAACTGAGGCTCAGAGAGCACGAGTGACTTACCCAGAGGCACATAGCTATGATCATAGAGCCAAACCCATCTTTTGACTATCCATAAAATGAGGTAGCATATGTAAAGCATTTGGCAAACCTTAAAATGCTATGTAAAATGTTGCTCTTAACATTATTAAATTGAGCTATTACCAAGAATGAAAATGATTTTTTTTCAAATGATCCATTATTAGTGATAAGACTCCTCGGCAAAAAGCCAGGATATATGTGCAGGTGGTTGATGCAGGGGAAAAGGGATGTGTAATGACAAACAAAAATAGGCAAATTACTTACCATTCCCCAAACACATTCAGTTTTCTTCTATATCTACACGTCTATCAATATCTGTCCTGGCAAAAATCTGTAACATATTATTAAAGAGATAGTTTCTGAGCACTTAGAAAGGGAAGTCTAGTGCCTTCCCTCTATTGATTATTTCCAATATATCCTGTACATAAGTTTGTTTGTAGATAGTTGCCTGCATGTTGGTATCCCCTTCATTAGATTGTGAGCTCCCTGAGGGCAGAGACTTGAGTTTTGCGTTTCTTTGTATCCCTAGAACTTAGGATAGATGGATGGATGGATGGATAGACCAATAGAACATTTATCTTACTAAGCACTTACCATGTGCCAAGCACTGTGCTAAGAACTAGAAACATAAATACAAATAGAAAGAGTGCTGCCTGCCTGCCCTCAAGGAGCTTACATTCTAATGTGAGGAGAGAACACATAAAAGGGGAGCTGGAAGAGAAGGAGTAGAAGGACTTTACCTACATAGCAGCTGATGGAGGATTCTTCCTTCTCATTTTCCTCGCCCTCCTTTTCCTCCCCCAGCCGCCTCCTCCTTTTCCATTTCCTCCTCCTCCTCTGTAGGGGAGCCATGTATTTGGTGGGTTTGAAGATACACTCAATTCTGTCCCAATCAGGGCAGGGCTAGAGTACTGTGATCTGTTCCAAGACATCACCTTTATGGAAAGACAGAGACAAACTGAAGTACACCCAATAGAAGGTGCCCAGGATGGGGGGAGGACTAGATAACTTACTATATAACTGTCAAATGAAGTAAATGGGAATATTTAGCCTTCAAGTCAGTCAATAAGCATTTATTTCATGCTTACTTTGTGCCAGGAACTATCTTAAGTGCTAAAGATAGAAAGAAAGACAAAAACATTCCTTGCCCTCCAGCAGCTTCCATTCTAATGGAGGAGACAACACGTAAATAATTAGAGACATACAAAATATCTACAGAGTAAATGGTAGGTAACCTCAGAGGGGCAGGTACTAGCAGCTAGGGAAACTGGAAGAAGCTGCCTGCTGAAAGTGGAATTTGAAATGTCTTGAAGAAAGTCAGAGAAACTAAGATGTAGAGGTGAGGAGACAGAGTATAGTGGGCACAGGGGAAAGGCCCCGAGATAGAAGATGGTGTTGGTGGGTAGCATGTGAGCAATTGAAAGTTGGCCAGTTCCTGGATTATGAGTGTTGGGGGGGAATAAAAGTATGTTGTTGTCGTCGTTATTGTTGTGCCTTGTTTGAACCTTCTTGACCCCATTCAGGGTTTTCTTGCCAAAAGTACTAGAGTAGTTTGTCATTTCCTTCTCAAGCTCATTTTATAGACAAGGAAACTAAGGCAAAAAAGGTTGTGACTTGCCCAGGGTCACCCAGCTAGTAAGTGTCTGAAGTCAAATTCGAACCCAGGTCTTCCTGACTCCAGGCCCAGCACTCTATCCACTGAGCCATGTAGCTGCTCTATTTTTTTTTTTGCTAGGTCATGTGGTTTTTATACCTTCTATTGTTCCAAAGAGGGCAGACAGCCACCCTGGTTGCCATCTGAAGAAAATATGGATCCTCTTGCAAGGCTGAGGGCATTGTACACTGTAAAGCTGGAATGGCATTAGAATCATAGTCTCAGGACATGCACTGGAGTCCATGAGAGTAAGAAGACAGTAAAGCCTGGAAGAGTGCCTTAATGAAGAGCTTTGGGATTAACTTTGTGTTAGAGCCCTGGGCACCATCGTTAGTGGAACCAATTTCCAACCCTACCTCTATTTTTACCGCCTATGTGACCTTGGGAAAGTCACTTAACCCACCTTGGGCTCTAATCAAATCATATGTTAGATGAGGGGGTTAAACTAGAGGGTCCTGAGGTATTTTTCTGATCTAAATCTAAGCTCCTTGCTCTGTTTGTCCTCAAAGGAAAGAATTAAAAGCAAGGGGTGGAATTCTTGTGAAACAGAGTTGGTTTGATATAAGGAAAATCTTTCAAACAGAAGTTTGGTGCTACATTGGGATGAGATTCATTTCCCTTCCCTTGAGGTCTTCCAGCAAAGGTGAGATGAACAAGCATTGGGAATGTTGTGGAAGGGGTCTCTGAGTTCCCCTCCCTCCCCTCTTCTCACAATCTACAAGTCTCTGATAGCATTCCATCAGCCTAGAATAATAAAAGCAATAACAATTCATTTAGCTGGCTCACTCAGATTTGCCAAATGCTTCCCTCACAATGGCTGGGTCCAGTTAAGAGGCAGATTTATTTTTCCCCATTTTATAGATTAGGAAAAGGAATCCCAGGGAGGTCTATGACTTGCTAAATGTCATCTAGCTGATAAATAATATCATCAGGATGTGGGCTCAGGTCTTGGGATCCAGTCATTAAAAAGCCTAAAAGTGAATAGTTTAAAAGTGACTGTTGATGAAAATCCAGCAAAAGGGAGAAGAGTATCACAGTTTAGCGAAAATCAAATTGTTATATCTTTAAAACAGTGATCAATTAAAATTAAATTAATTAAATTAATTAAATTAAAATTAAATTAAAATCAATTAAAACGGATCAATTAAAAAGCCAAACTAGAAGAGGAAGCAACTCAATATAATGCAAAGAGGATTAGAGGGGAAGACAGAAGAAGTGGGTCCTAGTGCCATGTTTGCCACTGACTGCATGACTTTAGGTAAACCACATCACCACATTCACTCTCTAATTCTGTCTCCTAAAGTCCCACCTTCTCCAGGCCACCTTTCTTAGTCTTCCTTAATCTTAACGCCTTTGTTCCTACATAGTTCTTGGCATGTGATCTCCCCCCTTAGACTGTGAGTTCCTTACTTTTATTCTTTGGCACAGGTCAGGGAGGTTGCCTTTCTTTGTATCCTCGCTGCTTAGCACACTTCCTGGCACATAGCACATGCTTAATAACTTCTAGTTGATTTGGTTCACATTGACCAGCCTGAAAAACAAGTAGTTTGAATTGGTTGGTTGTTTTCTTTCATTCTCGAAGAGGACCAAAATGACATCACTATGTTAGAATCAAATTACAGTGTGTCCAACTGTGGCTGATCAGACCAACATGAGCTCGGAACACTCTACCACAGGTCAGGCACAAATAGCTCATGTGAACTTTGGGCTGGGTTCTCTATGTTGGTGCATCTCTCATTTCTTGTGAGTTACTTCAATTCCACTTTGCTCATAGAGCACAGAACCTTTTCTGATGTGGGATGCCATGCTGGGCAGTCCTGTGCCAGTGTCTCCCATGTCACAAAATCAATTCCAAAGTTCCTAAGAGAGACCTTGAAAGTGTCCTTGTATCGCTTCTTCTGACCACCTTGTGAATGAGTTCTCCATAAAATAGTCTTTTCGGCAAGCATACATTTTGCATTCAAACAACGATGCACACCCATTGGAGTTGCCTTCTCTGCAGTGGAGTTTGAATGCTTGGCATTTTAGCTTGATACTAGCTGTGTGATTCTAGGTAAGTCACTTGATCCTGTTTGCCTCAGTTTCCTTATCTGGTAAATGAGCTGGAGAAGGAAATGGCAAACCACTCCAGTATCTCTGCCAAGAAAACCCCAGATGGGATCATGAAGAGTAGGACACAACACAAAAACAAGTAAACAACAATGCCTCTTTGGGCAGCTAAGTGGTGCAGCAAATAGAATGCCAGGCCTGCAGTTAGGAAGACCTGACTTGAAATCTATCATCAGACACTTTACTAGCTGGGTGACTGTGGGCAAGTCACTTCACTCTGTTTGCCTTAATTTCCTCATCTATAAAATGAGCTGGAGAAGGAAACAGCAAACCATTCCAGTATCTTTGCCAAGAAAACCCTAAATGGGGTCATGAAGAGTCAAACACGACTGAAATAACTGAACAATAACAATAATAAACACTTCATATTGATGATGTGTGTGTGTGTATATATATCATATATATAGTATATATATATATCATATATATATATATATATTGTATATATATGATATATATCTATTTATATGTATATTTATCTCACCCATTTGGATATAAGCTCCTTGACAGTAGGAATTGCTTCATCCATTGTATCTCCAGGGCCTAGCATAGTGCCTGGCACATAGTAGATACTTAATAAATACTTGCTGATAGATTATGTGTTTGTGCACACTCGGAAATATGTGCGGATGTGTTCCCCATTTTCCTTTTCCCATGCCTTTGCTCTTAAACCATCCAAGTTGCCTAGAACTATAATAATAACTCATGCAATGTTTTCAAGTTGACAAAACACTTTCTCCAGAACAGCCCTATCAGGGGAGGCAGTGTGAGAATGCATGCATGCATGTATGTATGTATGTGTGTATGTGTGTATGTATGCATGTATGCATGTGTGTATGTTTGTGTATGTGTATATGTGTGCACATATGTGCGCATACATGTATACACATGTGTGTGTATATATGTATGAGTGTGTGTGTTTATTTATTTATTCATTCATTCATCTATTTATTTACTTGTCCACAGCAAATAAATGCTCAAGTCTGGATTAAAACTCAGGTCTCCTGACTCTATAATGATACCTCATGCTCACTACAACTACTCATCTTAACCTGTTGAAAAATCATAATTTTTTGAGCCTAAGAGACTTTTGAAAAAAGCTCAAGTCTGAAGGCCTAGGACAAATCAGGATGTAAACCAGCAAGAACTCTTCCACTTATAGATCTGTGACTTTGGACAAGTCACCTGACCTCACCTAGAAAATGAGAGAGTTGGACCAGAGCATCTCAAAGGTGTTTTCTAGCCTCTTTTTTTCCAGTAAGCTCCCCCCAACCACACAACCACTTTAGTCCACAATGATGTGTCCCTACTCCAGTCCTAAGATCACTTCCAATTTGTCCCACTCCAGTGACCGTCATCTAAACTTGCCTTATATTGTAGCATGTGTGCCCATGTCTTACACTACCCACTGCAATAGACTATGAGCTCCATCGATACAGAAACATTGTCTTCTTTGTGTAGGAGCACAGATTTAGAGTTGGATGGGACCTGAGTTGTGAGTGCTACTCTCATTTTACAGATGAGAAAACTGAGACACAGGTACATTATCAGAAGAAGAGCTAGCATTCATATAGTGCTTTTAAGGTTTGTTTACAAAGCACTTTCACAATTATTAACGTCATTTGAATTCTCATAACAACCCTGTGAGGTTAGTGCCATTATTACCCCTTTTAATTGTTTTTGAATCATTTTATTCATGTCTGACTCTCCGTTACCCCATTTGGGGTTTTCTTGACACAGATACTGGAATGGTTTGCCATTTCCTTCTCTAGCTTATTTTACAGATGAGAAAACGGAGGCAAACAGGGTGAAATGACTTGCCCAGGGTCACACAACTACTAAGTGTCTGATGCTGGATTTGAACTCACATCTTCTGGACTCCAAATCCTTTGCAATATCATTTATTCTATGTCATTATACCATAACCAGTCTTCCTACACCTTCATCCCCTCCATGTACTCTGTGATCCAGTGACACTTGCCTCCTTGCTGTTCCTTCTATATGACTCTCCATCCCTGAACTCTCTCAAGCCTGGAATGCTTTCTCCTCCTCATCTTCATATCCAGGCTTCTTTCAAGTCTCAGCTACATTCTCACCTTCTTCAGGAAGCTTTCCCTCACTTCCCTTAATGTCAGTGCCTTCCCTCTGTGGTTTAGCTCCATTTTCTCCTGTAGGTATCTCATCTGTACATAGCTACTTGAATATTAGACTTTAGACTGTGAACTTATTAGAGGAAAGGTTTCTTTTATGTTTCTTTGTATCCCCTTAGCTTATTAGTGCAGTGCTTGGTTCATGGTAGGTGCTTAATAAATGCTTATTGACCTAACTTGACCATGCTTCCTTCTATAAAATTATTTTTCTTTGAGTAATGACATGAACCTGAGCTGGCACCCACATCAGCTCCTCCACTCTCCCCATCTGAACTTCTGCTGCAGGAACAGGCATTCCCAAGTGGCCAACTCCTCTCTTAGATTTTCACGAGGAAAGCAGATTTCTCAGTTCTCAACTGAATACCTACTATTGTAATCTTTTTCATTGGATTGGAAAGAACTTAAACTAGTTCAAATCTATAATTACTTCCAAGTTCAGTTTTCAAGCATACTGAACTAATGATAATTGCCTCAACACCTCCTCCATATCCTAAATGTAGGCCATTCTAATAATTGCTGCTACATCTCCAGGAAGAAACAACCACGGTCTCTTTGAAAAGCTCATCTCTTGTCAGGCACCATATTGCCCCACACCAAAGGCTAAAATGGATGGGGCTGAGGAGGAGGAGAGGAGGTAGCATTTCCAAAGGGATGTGTGCCTGAAAGAGTAATAGAAACTTCAGTATAAGTCACAAGGCCCACCTAAGTGCACATGGGTCCTATCCTCAAACACAGGCCCAGACTTATATGCCTAGAGGGTGTCCCCCTTGACCCTAAAGAGGGAAAATAAGTCTCCCAGGAGATCACTGATGATTAGGGCAGTGGAAAGAATAATGGATGGAAAAGGGAGATGCTTGAGTTCCAGTCCCAGCTTTTCCTCTGTCTCACTAAATTCCACATGGTAAACCCCTTCCTCTCCATGGGCCTCAGACATACATAAATGTATATATATGTATATATGTATACATATTGTGCAGACATATAGATGTGTGTATGTAGATATACATGTATGCCATATATGTATGTGTATATATGCACATATATACACATACATACACACAGACATGTATATGTGTATATGTGTGTGTTGGAGATATAGAGATTATGTATATAGGAATATATACATACACACATGTGTATGGGTATGTATGTGTGTATATATGTGTGTATGCATGTATGTGTTGGAGATATGGAGATTATGCATGTATATATGTGTGTATACACACATATATATATATACACTATATTATATCAAGTATGCATGTATATATAAACACATTTATACACATCCATGTGTGAATGAATGCAGAAATTAGACTAGATGTCTTCAAATATTCTTAACCATTCCACTGTTCTCATATTCCAGAATCAAAGAATTTCAGAGAAGCAAGACATCAGAGACTGCCTAATCCAACATATACCTGGCTGTGGATTCTGTCTGTAGTGTATTGATCTGGTAGTCATACAGTCTTTGCTTGCAGACATCCAATGAGGGAGAACCTGTTACCTCCCAAGGTAAGCCATTCCTCTTTGGGGGAGCACTATTGTTTAGGAAAAATTCCCCACTATCAAGCTTAAATTTGCCCTTTTTGCAGCTTCCACCCAATGTTTCTAATTCTACACCCTGGGGCCAAGCAGAGCAAGTTAAATACCTTTACAACCACCTATCAGATACTTGGAGACAGCTGTGATGATCCTCCTAAGTCTTCTGCAGATTGAACACCCCCAGGATCTTCATTAGATCCTCACATAGCAGAAATCTAAGACTCTTCACCATCCTGTCTGTCCTCTCCTGGATACTCTAGAGGTTAGCCTTGCTAAAATGGGATGACTTGACTTCCACATATTATTTCAGATGTGGCATAACCCAATTCAGCTGCAGACATCCCCCTTCTGATGTCATTGGTCCCCTTCAAGGACAACATACCAGAAAAGACTATCTCCTCCTTAGTTAGTCCTAGATGTCACAGCTCTCCATGAATCCTCCTTTGAAATAATAGTCTGTGTCAACTGTTGTGCCCTCCACACATGGCTCAGTGTTTGGATACTTAGTAGGTCAGCACTGCTCATATTTAATAAATATTTATTAATTTGAATTATAAGGATGACAAGTATGAAGTGGTGGCAGGGATGGAAATAAGGAGGATGAACAAAGGGGAAATTGCCAGAATCAT
The DNA here is from genome assembly GCF_900497805.2 of Vombatus ursinus. NCBI lineage: Eukaryota > Metazoa > Chordata > Mammalia > Diprotodontia > Vombatidae > Vombatus > Vombatus ursinus. The sequence continues at coordinate 16,072,318 of NW_020954642.1, forward strand.
ACACATTGACTGAAGGAAGTGGCAGACCACTAGATGGAAACATTTTTAAAGTAAATATTGGTCTAAGGCAATGTTGTCAAACTCAGATAGAAAGTGGCCATACATAAGGATGGGACAGCTAGAGGGCAAAGTGGCTAGTGCTCTGGGCCTGGCATTGGGAAGACTTAAGTTCAAACCCAGTCTCAGACACTTAATAGCTGTGTGACCCTGGGCAAGTCACTTACCCACAATTTGCTTCAGTTTCTTCATCTGTAAAATGGGGATGATAATAATAGCACCTACCTCACAGGGTTTCTGTGTGCATCAAATGATATAATGATTGTAAAGGATTTAACACAGTGCCTGGCATTGTTACTATTATTATTAATATTATTATTATTATTATTATTACATGAATAGACAATGATACAGGACTCCTGGTGGGAAAGAAATAATACCATCACGGGTGATAGAATGAATGCTAATGTTGGAGGGACAGCACGTTATAGTGGGAGGAAGGCTCATTGCAGTTGGAATCAGAAGACATGGGTTTAAATCCAAGCTCTGTTCCTTACTGTTTTCAGCACTTGGTATCTAGGTGACCCTGGGCAAGTAATTTACTGTCTGTGAGCCTTATTTTCTGTAAAACGGAGATAGTAGTAGAGCTCTCTATCTCTCAAAGGAGTGGGGATCAAACAAGGTAACGTAGATAAAGTACTTTGCAAGTCTTAAAAAGCCACTTAAACATGAATTATTGTTGCTGTTGTTATTGCCTCTGACACCTTGATCAAGTCATTCCCTCTCTGAATTTCAGCCTCTTGCACCATAAAATGAGGTTGGACTAGAGGTTCTATATGGTCCCTTCCACATATAAATCTTATGAACCCAGGCAGGGAAATTGTCAAGTCAATAAAAACAAGCATTTATTAAGGGCTGATTATGTGCCAAGCACTGTGCAGAGCACTGAGAAGAAATATTAAAGTAGAAAGAAAGACAGTACCTGGCACATAGAACGTGCCTCATAATGTTTGTTTCTTCCTTCTTTTCCTCAGGGAATTTACCTTCTAAAAGAGGAAGACAGCATATAAACGTAAGGGAGGTAGGGGAGAGAAGGAATCCAGAATAGGGGCATGGTAGAGAACATCCAGCGAGTCAGGAGTACAGCCTGGAGAGGAATGAAGGAAATCATGGCTGGCCTGGGCATCCTCTTCAACATGGAGGTTCTAGGAGCAACTGGCCAATCAAAGGACAGGGCCTGAAGAGTAGAGGGTACTTCCAGTGGGAGAAATCCAGGGATGGGGTGAACTTCAGGGTCATGAGGCTTCTGTTCTGTGGCATGCCATGGCATGTGCTGTGTATATGTATACATGCATGTGTATATGCTTGTGTGTTTTGTGTGTGTATGTGTGTACTTGTATATATGCCACGTGTGCATGTATGTGTATATGTATGTGCATATGTATGTTGTGTGTGTTTGCATACATATATACATACAATGCATGTATTATGTGTATACACGTGTGCATATGGATACATGTGTATATGGCAATCATACCATATGGGCATGTGTTCGTGTGTGTGCTTACATGTACACATTTATATGCATATATCATATGTGTGTACATGTGTGTATGCATGTACATGCACGTGTGTGTACATGTGCGTGTGTATATGGTACAGAGAATCAGGAGTGAAGTCTTTGTAGGAATGAAGACAAAAAGTAGGAAAGTAGGAAGGAAAGGAGCTGGTAGTCAACCTCATATGTGACCTATTTTAATATCTCGAGGTTTGTTAATGAACAAAGGTTCAAGCATGAACAAAAAGGGCGACTTGTAAAAAGAAGAAGGGGGAGCCCTAACTTTATATAAGGCAAAACAAAATTGGTTAAGAAGCAATTAAACTGAATTGTTTAAAACTTTAAATAGGAAAGATGGCATCGAGCCCAGTTGCTCTTTCCTGCCCTGCAAAGATAATAGAACAAAGAGGCCTGAATAGAAAGCGAGAAAAGAGAAATTGGGGCCAGTTGGTGGGAGGCCACTTTTCAGGCAGAGCATTGCAAAAGCCCAGAATGCTTCAGCTGGGAAAGCCGACTGAAGGCAAATGTCAGCAGGGTCAGTTGTAAATCAGCTGTAGAGCCCTGGGAAGGTGAGGAAGAATGATGAGGAGAGGAGTTTTCTGCCAGCAAAGCCTTCAAAAAGCAGGTTCTCATTTATGGAATGTCAGCCCTTTTTAGAAGGAGAATAGGGTGTCATCACTTCAAAAGTAGCTTTTTGACCCCCTAAGAAAGAACTAGGAGCTGTCAGTATATGAAGCCAGTGACAGATTTAGGCTCAAAAAACTTGCTCATGGTTACAGTGGCCCCAAATCAAAATGGGCTGCTTCGAATGGTGGGGAGTTTCCCATCACCATAGGGCTTCAGGTAAACTAGATGTTTACTTTCAGGAGATGTCATTGAGAAAATATTTGTTCAGGAATGGATTGAATTAGATGACTGTCTCTGATGTACCTTTAGCTCTCTTACTCTAGACACTGGGTCTCCATCCATCATTTCAATTAATCAATCAACAAGTTTTTATTAAGCATGTCCTCTTATCTAGGCTCAAGGGAGGTCTTCAGGGAAAGAAGAGGAGACCATTTACTCACCTAAGTGCTGGGGCTTGGACACAATGACTCATTGAGTTACAGTGTTCAAGATATATTTTGTTTCCTAATTTTCCTTTTCTGGTTGCTTCTTATCTATTACTGGGCACTTCCCAGGCAGAGTACGTATGCCCATTCAACTGGACCATCTTCCCATTGGTTTTTTCTCATTCTTGAGAATCCAATCGCACAAGAGATCATTTCACAAGTTGATATTAAAGAGGGAAAGCTCCTACTTTGGCTCAGCATTCATTCTCTGGGATTTGCCAACAGGGAAAAACCTGTGCGGTTTGCCAGACCAGCCTCCCTGGGCACAATGATGCAGCCGTTGGGCAATGCCCATGGAGATGAGGTCAGAAGCAGGGCGTATCCTGGGTCAGTTTGTTCTGTGAGTGGTTCTGTTCTCAGAGACAGACAGGAAGTGGAAAAAGTGCTGAGGACCACAGGATTTGGAGTCAAAAGGGACCTTAGAGATCATCAAATATATACATATCAATAAATATATTTTACAGCCTCTTCCTGTAAAAGAAGAGAGAAGTGACTTGATCAAGTCCATACAGTTAGTGGCAGTCAGAATTCAGAACCTGGTCCTCTTCCTACAAATCTGGGACTCTTTTCTTTGTGCCATGAGGAGGTGAATAAGATAGCTTGAAAGTTCATCCCATTAGAGCACCGCATTAGAGCAGCTAGATGGTGCAATAGAGAGGGTGCTGGGTCTGGTATCAAGAAGACCTGAGTTCAAATCTAGCCTCAGATGCTTAACTAGTTCTGTAACCCTGGGCAAATCACTAAACCTCTGTTTGCCTCAATTTCCGCATCTGTAAAATGGAGATAATAATAGAAACCACCTCCAGGATTATTGTGAGGATCAAGCAAAATAGTAATTATGAAGCACTTAGCAGAATGCTTGGCACATAGTAAGCAGTATATAAGTGTTAACTGTTATTATTGTTATTATTATTAATAACTGTATATATTTGGTTCTGAGATATCTTAGAGTTCATCAAATCATTTTAGAATATGCTAACATAAAAAAAGAATGCTAGACTTGGGGGTCTGAGCAGACCTAGCTTTGAATCTCACCTCTAACATTTCCTGAATAATAACTAACATTTGTATAGCACTACTATGTGTCAGATACAAAGATGATCTTATTTGATCCTCACAACAACCCTGGGAGGTAGGTGCTATTAGTCCCCATTTTACAGATGAGGAAACTGAGACAAATAAAGGTTAAGTGACTTGCCCAGGGTCATGCAGCAAGTGAATAGCTGAGACCAGATTTGAACTCAGGCCTTCTTGATTCCAGGCCCAGTACCCCAGTACTCTATCCACTGTGCCATCTAACTGCCTTAAGAATATGTGGGGGGGGGGTGGTATAAGTTCATATTTATAGAATATTTTACTGTTTGCCAAGCAGTGTACTCTTTTGATATTTTGATATCCTTAATTATAGGCAAGTCACTTTGCATGTGTTGCCCAGTTAGGTTTCTTTTGACCATGAGCAATTCATGTAACCTTAGTTGACCTTAATTGCCTTACCTATAAAATAAACATAAGAACACTTATGTCATGGCTCCTACCTGAAATACTTGTCTCTTAGGTACTGTTGTTGCAAGTAGCAAATGGGATCATGTATTTCAAGTGCTTTATAAACTTAGGGCAGCTAGGTAGCACACTGAATAGAACCCCTGGCATGGAAACACTTGGCTGTGTGACTCTGGGCAAGTCACTTAACCTTGTTTGCCTCAGTTCCCTCATCTGTAAAATGAGCTGGAGAAGGAAATGGCAAACCACTCCAGCATCTTTGCCAAGAAAACCCCACATGGGGTCACAAAGAGTCAGACATAACTGAAAAATGACTGGATAACATAAGCCTAAATATGCTACAGAATTGCTCTACCATAGGGCCTACTATTCTGATGGCTGAGTTTATAGTCTGCATCACATTTCATGAAATATCCCAGCCAGATTCAACACTCCCTCTCTCAGCCTTACTCTTCTTTCCAGCTCCCTTTTATGTATTTATTGTCTTTTCCTATTAGAATGTAAACTCCTTGAGAGTTAGGTGAGATCTTGCTTGCTTTGTATTTATAGCCTTAGAACTTAGCATGGTACCTGGCACATAGTAATCCTTGACAAAAGCTTTATTTATCTACAGAAACGCCAAGTTAACATTATTATTACAGAGGAAAAACTGCAGCCCAGAAAGGGAATTCATTTTCATAGGGCTGCATACATAGTAAATGAAAAGTGAGTATCCATATCCAGGTCTTCAAATTCCAGGTCCAGTGCCCTATCCATTACATATCTTGGAGCCATAAGGCTACTTCCTCACAAAATCCATGGGCCATGGGTGGACTCCCTTAAGATACTGGAGTCATATTAAGACTGTTACCCAACAATTTCTATGTCACGGACCAGTATGTCTTTATGTCACGTTTTAAATGTTGCCTGTCCTGTTCCTTCAAATAAAGATACAATTCTGTTTGCAAATTTGACTGTCATGTGGATCTAGCCATTATGTAAATTCACTGATAATTTCATTTTCATCCTCATATATATCACTGACATCAAAATAATGTCTATTGTTTGTTTCTCTTTCCAGTTGACAGTATTTATGTGTACTTACTGTCAGTGAATACCATCATTCTCATTTTTTCCACATTTATGCTCATTTGAAATAGAGAATTTCATAGAATGTTAGAAGTAGAAGCAGCCTTGGAATCTATAATGTTAAAACATAGAACAATAATTAATAATAACTGCCATATAGCACTTTATGTTTTGCAAAGCACACTATACATACATTTTATTATTTGATCCTCAAATAACCTTGTGAGCTAAGTATTAGAATACTATAAGCTCCATTTTACAGATGAGGAGATCAAGACCAGGAGAAGTTAAGTAATTTGCTATGTCACAAAACTAGTAAGTGTCGGAGGTAGGGCTGGATCCCATACCCTTTCTGACTCCAAGTCTACCTCTCTTTCTAAAAAATGTTAGAGTTGGCAGAGGTCTTGGAAATCCTCTTACTTGAATTGTCTCATTTTACAGAGGAGAAAACTGAAGCACAGAGAGCAGAAACAGCAGGAAGAGTTAGAACCAAGATATCGTTCCAGGTCATCCAATGGGTCAGTTCTCCTTTGGCTACACCATGGGGGAATATCATGAGTGGTCAAAAATTGTGGGTTTTTTTTATATTAAGTAGTAAAATAACAATAATAAAATATTATATTTAATAATAAAAGAATAATAATCATAATAGTAATAAATGACCATTCAACAGCATGGTAGAGTGGAAGAGAAGGATTTTTTGGAATGAGAAAACTTGAATTTATATTCTCGTTCTGTCATTTCCCAGCTGTGTAACCAAGGACAATCATTTCATCTTCCTTTACCTCAATTTCTTTGTCTGTAAGTTGGGAAGTAATATGGCATGTTTACAGAATTGTAAAGAATGCAGACTTTAAATATTAAAGTACTCTTGATATCTTCAATATTTCCCCCCCCAAAAAAATCCTTCTTAGGTACACATCACATCCCTTTCACACCTGAGTGGCATGATATAGAAGTAGATATGGCCCACCCAAAATTCATTTCCTGACAGCTAACATAAAGCACATTGCTTCCCAAGAAACAGACACATAGTTATATTGATTATATGAAGTCCTTTCCATTTTGATATTGTCATAATTGAAATTTAACAAAAAGGTAAACTGAGGTAAGTTTCTCCAAGCAAGATATCATTTATTGATAGGGACATGCTACCTGATAATAAAGGATCAATGGCTTGCCTCCATTTATGTCAAAAACCTCGAGCAAAAGGGCAGTTCCTCTTTTATAGGTTTTAGGGAGCACAAAAAAAAAATAGAATAGGGTAGATGACATCATGGGATTGAGGGCAACATGATTGGTTACACAGCTGAAGCTGGGGGAGAAATACAATTGGTTGGAAGTTTGGTAATGAGGAGCTGGCAACAATCCCCTCCTTCCCTCCTGAGAATAAGAAGTGCTCATTGTTTGAATCCAGGTGTGAGATAGTGGCTCAGACTTTTTGGACAGCAAACCAGACATCCTTGAAGGATGGCTTGGTGGTGTAAAGGTATTAAGCCCAATTCCATTACGGCAAACCACATCCCCCAAGGTCAGCTAAATTCCTTGAAGCAAGAATAGATCAGTGATTATCGGGAGAACTGTATTTTTAAACTTAACTCATTACAGACTTGCTGAATCTCTGAACTAAGTTCAGAGAAAAAAGAACCATGATTTAAGCAGTTACAGGACAAAATCAATTAATTATAAGTAGGATCAATAAGAAAATGATGCAGGATCAATTTTGATATGTCAAAAACTTTGACAGCACTGTGCCTCTTCCATATTGTTGTGAAATGGAGAAAGAGACTAAGAATTATAATAATAATTATTATTAGTATTCAGAATTTTCAATGAAATTCAAAGAGAAACAGTCCTGGGAATATTAGGTATCTTGCTATTATTCTTATATACTTGACGTTCTATGGAGTATTTGGCAGCTGGTTAAAATAACTACTTTTTGTAATTGAAGAAAAGCATGTATTGGGATATAAACTTACCTTCTACAACTAACTAAAAAAAAACTATAGATGCAACTTAGTAAGAAACAAAAGCATGAACATATGTATAGCAACTTATCCCATGTAAATTTGATTTCTTCTACTGGGTCTTCATATTTTGAAGGTAATTTGTTCCATATAGCTTTAAAATAATAAGTATTTATTAATGCAACATCTATTAAAATATTTTTTTTAATTTTTTTATGGATTTCTGAACACTTGAATTTTTGAGAATGTTTTAAAGTCTATTTTCAGCAGGAGGACATGTCATTTGTTTTTAAATGATGCCAACTAGAGAGATAGGCGGGTAGTTAGATAAATAATTGCTAACTTTAATATTTAAAGTCTGCATTCTTTACAATTCTGTAAATTATTTCTGTAAGAAATAATCCATTTATAAAGCACTTTTGTTGTTGTTGTTAATCCTTCATTATGGAAGATGACCAGTGACATCACAATGATGGGGTCAGTGTAAAGTATGTTTGGTTGTAGCTAATCAGTCCAATATGAGTTCAGAACACTCTGATTGGGCACAAATATCCATTTAAACATTTAAACAGATAGAGATGACCCTAGCTTTGTGCACCTCCTGTTTCCTTTGTGCTGCCATGATTCTGTTTTACTCATAGAGCACAGCACTTTTTTTGATATGAGCACACCATGTTGGGTAATCCTGTGCCAGCATCTCCCATGTCTCACAATCAATACTACAATTCTTCAGAGAGACCTTGAAAGTGTCCTTGTATCACTTCTTCTGACCTCCATGTGAACACTTGCCTTGTGCAAGTTCTGCATAAAATAGTCTTTTAGGTAAGAATGCATTTGGCTTTCAGGTTATGTGGCACTTTTTATGTGCCAGGCACTATGGCAAGATTAAAATTTCATTTGGTCTTCACAACAAATCTGGCAGAAAAGGGCTATTATTATTCCCATTTACAAATGAGGAAACTGAGGGAAACAGAAATTAAGTGTCTTGCCCAGGGTCACACAGCTAATAAGTGTCTGAGGCTGGATTTAAACTCAAGTCTTTTGACTCCAAGCCCAGTGCTCTAGCCACTGTACCACCTAACTGCCTGTGATAGTTAGATAGATAGATAGGTAGATAGGTAGATAGAGAAATAGAAAAGACAAATAGAACGTTTATCACATATTTACAATATTCCAGACACTGTGCTAAGCATTAGGAATACAAATACAAGTAGAAAAAGCAGTCCCTTCCCTCAAGGAGTCTATATTCTAATTGAAAAAGACGACATAAAAAGAAGCTAGAAAAAGTGGAATGTGGTATGGAATGAGTATGACCTGAGCACCTCATGAAATCATGGTCTTCAGAAGGGACTCACTAATTGAAAAGGCCATGGGGAAGAGGTATGTCTAGGGTGAGAAGGCTTCTGGGAAGGAGGTAGACAAGTCCAGAGAATGAAAAATGGAGCTGGGAGTGAAGTTAACATGGTATAAACACTTCAAGAAATGATGGTCTGTGGCAGGGACTAACATCAAAAGACAGAGACACTTGGCATATAACGTAAAATTCTGGCCACCAGGTTGTACCTCTTAGGATCTTCATTAAGTGATATATTATTTTGTAGCCTGAAGTGATGTGTAGCACAATTTCTGCTGTTTCCTTTCATGATAAATCTGTGTTCCTTAAAATAATCCATCTGTAATTTCTGGTGGCAGTCACCTGATCCAATATTATAACCATGAACCCTTCTATTTCTATGAATAAATTGACATGACTCAGCCACTAGTTTGATCATTCTCTGTGAGGATGAATTTTTACGGACATAGAATCCATAGAGGGCCTTGTAATTTCTATTCTTGGCTCTTAGCCATTTCAAAAGCTTCATTAAGAGATAAACCACTTTAAGTTACATTCAGCAAATCTCATGGAATGTACCTGTTATAACACCTTCTAATGTTGCTTGGTAAAGTGAAGTCATCTTGTTCCGAAGCATTTTTGCAAATTGTTAACCTGTTTATCATGTATTCTAAGAGCATTTATAAATCCTCTTCCCTTTTGATGAAGAAATGCTCATGTTTCCATAGCTGCCTTCGGGTAATAGGTCCTCTTTTTCATTAACATTGTACAAATTTTGATTACAATATTTTCCAACCCTTTCTAATACTTTCATTTTGTAGTTCAGAAAATATATGTTAATACTAGCATTGGGTAGGTGTTAATTACTTTAAATGAATTTTTCTCTCGTAACTTCAATTTTAGGATGCCACTAAGTCTCAACCTAAATAGCAACTACTTTCCACTTGTTAGTTTTATGTTGTTATAACCTGGAGAAGAGCAAGCTATGTGTAAGTATTGCCTTCATTTATTGCTTTTCTTAACTCCCAGATTCAAATTCAAAGCCTTCAGTCTTTATCTTTCCTTGGAATACATTTGGAAGGTTATACTTATCCAAATGGCATTTTTATATCATTGGAGAAAGAATCCATGGATAGAAAAGCTGCTTAATATTTGTTTCTCCTTCAATGCTCAGTGGAGCCCTTTATTGATGTCATCGATGCTCATAAAGTAATTAATAAAATGTTTTGGTGTGATTCCCTTTTTGGAAGTCACACTCAGTTCCATTCAGGGCAGATCAAAGTGAGTTTAAGGCTAAGCAAAATCAAAAGGGACTGATTATTCTCCCCACTTCCAGTTTAGTCTGCTCTCTACAAAGCAGGAAAATTCTTTTCCCTTAAGAGTAGATCAAACTATGTTACGCCCCGTACTCAAAAATCTTCAGTAGCTCCCTATTGCTTTAAGGAAAAAATACAACCCTCCACCTTGACATTCAGAAAACTCCATAGTATGGCTTCAGTCAACTTCTCACTTATTTCACATTATATTCCTTTACAAATTAAATGTTCCGGTCACTTTCACTTCCATGAATTCTTATTTTCCTTCAAGGCTCAGCTCAGGTGCCAACATCTGCTAAGACTTCCCTCATCTCCCCATCTGTTAGATCTCTCATTCCTTTATATTTTAAGAGCAAAGAATGGTTCATTCATATCTTTCTATCACCAGCATCTGGCACAATACCTGTAGCTTGTAGTAGTACTACAACTCAATGTATTGAACCAAACATTTATTAAACACTATGAATGAATTTAATGTTTATTTACTTCAATGTCAAAAGATAACTTTTAGTGTGATTTATGTTATAAACAATAACCAAGATACAAATCATGCTCTACAATTTACAAAGAGCCCATGAGGTAAACATCCCATTTCGAATTATCTATCCATCCACATTTTAATATAAAGAGAAACTGAGGCTCAGTAACTTGCCTAGTATCTCCCAGCTAAAATTTGGCAGAATCTGGAATCACATCCAAGTCTCCAGTGTTCTTTCCATTACATTCTTAAGGACACTTCGAGCTTTAAAAGTCAAAAATGCTACAAAAATAAGTCACTTTTACAGTAGCATGTGAGGCTTTCTCTATTACAAAATGAATGAGAACTCACTCAAGCTGACAAACAGTTAAGGACATCCAGACTTCACCCTTTCCTTTACAACACCCTCCCAGGAAATCTAGGATTCTGTCATTCTTTCTGACTCCTGTAGAGTGATTCTTTCCCCTAATTCCTAACTCTTTTCCAGTTCTGCCCAAAGATCTGCTACTCCATCTGCTAAAAAGGAAATCAAAAGAGGAATGTCACCTTCAAATCACTTGAACAGGCTGACCTCTTGGATAGCAGAGTTGGTTGCTGCCTCCAGTGGGGAGGGCTGGGCTGCTAATCACCCAGTGAGAGTGGGCTGAGCTAATGGCAATCTCTACTCAATTACTCAGGCCATGATACCTCCATCATAACCCAATTAATTTTTTAATACCATTCCACTTTAAAAGAATGCAGCACATCACTCTTCACAAATTTATCTCTATGGCAAGTTCTCCTGGCCTAAATTCTGACCTACCTGCCTCCTCCAAAAGAGGCAACCAGTAGCACCAGCAAACAAAACAGAATCTACTCACCCTGATCTTTACTAAGGCAAATAACTGTCTATTGTAATTGGAGACTCCGCCAAATTTCTTCCAAGTCTCCATTATGAATTGAGAAGGAGATTTGGATATAAGGGTTTTCCTTAAAAGACGGTAAAATATTAGTGGTATTTGAGATGAGGAATCTTCTCTTTATTTCCCTAAATATGCATTCATTTTTAGATATGGCTATTTTTACCCTGTCCATTTCCATTTTTACTAACAAATACCAACCCCTAGATTATTAGCTTTTCTTCCTCAGAGAGTCTGAGATACTCTCTCCCCTCTCTCTGCCAATCTTGATTTATTCCTTATCTACTTACTTTTCTCTATTCCCTAAATATATGCCCAGACCAACCCCTATCCTTAAAAGAAACCTTCATATTTGTAAAATATATCAACACACTGGTCATTCCTGAGAATATATTCTCCATTTTACACCTATCATCCCAGGAGAGATAAGATGGATGTGTTACCATCAGGCCTTTGAAGTCAGGATTAATCTGTTTCTCTTAATTATATACCATTGGAGGAGGGAGAAGAGAGGGAAGGGGAAGTAATTGGGAAGCTATCATTATGTTTTTACAAGCATCAATTAAAAAACAAATATTTTCATTTGACCCATGACTTCAGGCTATCTCCCTCCATTTATAACCAAGCTCCTAGAAACAGTTGTCTGCAATCCTCACTTCCCACTCACTTCTCAGGACCTTGCTATCTGACTTAACCCAATCACTCAATTGAAATTGTCTCCAAGATTACCACCGATCTTTTAATTGCTAAATCCAATTGGCTTTTCCCAACCCTAATCCTTCTTTACCTCTCTGCTGAGTCTGATACTATTGACTACCCCTATCTTTTCAGATAGTCACTTCTCCATGTGTTTTTGTAATAATGCTATCTCCCAATTCTCTTCCTTCCTGTCTTCCTTCTCCTTGTCACTCTTCCTTGCTAGTTCACCATCATGTTCTGCCTCTTAAGTGTGACTGTACCCCAGAGTTCTGTCCTGAGCTCTCAGAGTTTAGCTCAACATTCTGCCTCATCAATTTCATCAACTCCTATATTATTTTCATATCCTTATATCATAATATATTACATCATGTCAGTTATCATATCCATTCTTATGACTTCCAAATGTAGCCCTTATCTCTCTCCTAAGGTTATTGTGCATCTTCACCTCCCTGCTAGGCTTCTTCACCTGAATGTCCATAGGCATTTCAAACTAACTATTGAACTAATTATCTTTTCCCTTAAATAAGGAGTTCTTAACCCTTTTTTGTACCATGGATACTCCCTTTCTGACTTTGGCAGTCTACTGAAGCATAGTTGACCTCTTCTCAAAATAATGTTTCACAATGCATAAAATAAAATCCCATAGAATTAGAAAGCAAACCAATTATATTGAAATATAGTTATCTCTCTCTCCAAATATATATATATGTGTGTGTGTGTGACTGTATATATATATATATATATGTATACACACATATGTATACACACACATGTAAACAGTGGTACAGGGTAGTTTATCTACCCCCTGATGGGTATAAGCACCAAACACTGGTTGCACAAAAGACCATCACAAAAACATTGAACAAATTCATTTATCCAAGCCAAGCCAAAACAAAACAAAATAAACAAATAAAAAAAAATTAAAGAACCCATCCAGATTAAAATATGCTAGAAAAATATGCAAGAGTCAATGAGCTCTTCTGATAAGAGTAAGACAAGATCTCAGCTCAAGCTAAGAGATTAATCTAATTCTCTCTTCAAAATCTCTAGGGAGGCAAGCTGGAAATCGGAGACATGTTGAGAGATATCTTCCCCTACATGTCTACGTCTTCTGAATTTCTTCTCTCTCTCCTTCCTTCGAATTGATCCCAAAGATTGTCTGATAACACGTTTCTGTCCCAAACAACTCTGACAGGAATTCCCCACTGATGCTGGTCTGAAGAGTGGCATCAGAATTTTCTCTCCCATTGAGGTGTCCACATTTCCTTCCCTATTCAGCTCTCAGAACATGGATGCCTTTTTCACTTATGTTAGGTTGGAGCCAGTTACACGGTTATTAAATGACAGACAGGAGTTGAACCCAGGTCCTCTGGCTCTTGACCCAGTGCACTTTCCTCTCTGCCATGGCAATCACTATGATGAAAGGTGTTGAGTTCATGTCATATGAGAAATAATTGAAAGGACTGAAGATGGAAAAAAGAAGCTTCAGGGTTGGGTTCGAGTGTTTGAAATCTTTTCATATTAAAGAGGATTTCTGCTCTTCATCCCAGAGAGCAGGAAAAGGAGCAATGGACAGAATTTGCAAAGAGAAAATCCTTTCAACTATTAGTGATGCATCAAAGATAATGAATAAGCTACAAAAGAAAAGTAATGGGTTCCTCCTACCAGCAGTCCACAGTCTTGGGCCAAAGAGAACACTTCTCGGGAATGTTATAGATTCTTGCTCTGGACTGAGCAATAAAAGGAGAGGTGCAATCCAAAGGCTATCACAGTCATTCAGTTAGAGCCCAGTAAGTCCAGTGGCATAAAGGCTAAAGTCCAGTAGTCTGTTTACTCTGTGGACCAATTTCATAGGGACAAAAGTTTTCTTCCCTCAATCAATCAGATTTATTAAGAGCCTATACCCTAGGACTTTTTTAGGCATTGGGGATATGAATACAAAAATGAGACAACCCCTGACTTTATGAAGCACACTATCTGGAGAGGAGAAAGGAGCATAACATATTGATGAATCATTACATAGAGGTATCTAAATAAATACATGATGATAAGGGGCAAGAATAGTGGGTGTAACTAAGAAAAGTCTCTTGAAAGAGCTGAAACTTGAGCTAAACCTTTAAGAAATATCAGGGCTCCAAGAGGTGGAGATGAGGAAGGCGACCATACCAGGCATGGTTTTCATGGAAGTGGGAAATAGAATGTCTCATCTGAGGAGCAGCACATAGGCCATTTGGTCTGGGATGTGTAATAAATAAGAGGGAGTAATGTAGAATCAGTCAGGAAAGTTAGACTACCATAAAGCTATAGAAGCTTCTTGAGGAGGAGAATGGCATGGTTCTTGACCTCAGATTGTACCCTTATGTCAAGCCAGACACCTTACAAATGCACATCTGTAGTATCATGAGATTTTTGATCTACCAGGAACCTTAGATCTCCTAATTGACATGATCCGTTAAACAGATGAATGAAAAGAGTGACTTGGCGAAAGCACATAAATGAAATATCTGGGATTTATAAACTCTAAATCCAGTGTTCTTTTGACTTGATTATATTACCCTGGACCATCAGGGAAGTGGGGAAAGTGTGGCTTTTTCACCGTATGCCCACTACAAGAGAAGTAGACAACTTTTTTGTTGTTGCTGGTTGAAGTCAAGAATAGAATCCACGTTTCCTGACTCTCAGAACAGTACTCTTTAACCACTATGCCTTTTGAGTTATTTTTTTTTTAATTGGGAACCTCACTGGTAAAACTTCACTAGTTCAGATCATTGCAGGAGAGATCAGTGTAATTTAGGGAAGTGTCTGATGTGCAGAACAACGTTAACAAAATGCCCTTTAATTGATTACAATTCCATGGGGTGATTAAGCCAGGCTTTGACAATATGTGGTCTTGGGAAGTTCCTTAAGGAATTTCATAGCACAAATAAATAAGAATAATTCATAATTGAAAGGCAGCATGGTGTAGTAAATAGAAAGTCAGTCTAGAAGCTCAGACCTGATTCCAAGTCTTGTCTCTGAAAGACACAGGTTGTGTGACCATGGACAAAACATTGAATGTCTCCATGCTCTAAGCAACTTTATAAGACCATAAGAGTTAGAAAGGATGCTGATCTGCCATGGTAGAAGGAAGTTCCCTTCACCAATGAGATTGCGGTCCTGTTCCTATCCCCTAATTGAAAACTAGAGAAGCAACATGACAGAAGTATGAATTAACTTCAGACACTTACTAACTATTTGCCCACAGGCAAATCTCTTAGTTTCTCCCTTCTCCCCCATCATCTGTAACAATCTCTGTAGCACCTCACAATGTTCATAATAATTTTTGTTGTTGTTGTTCAGTTGTTCCAATTCTGTCCAACTCTTTGTGATTGCATTTTGGGTTTTCTTTGCAAAGATACTAGAGTGATTTGCCATTTCTTTCTCCAGTTTATTTTATGGATGAGGAGCTGAGGCAAAGAGGGTTAAATGACTTGCCCAGAGTCACACAGCTAGTAAGTGTCTGAGGCCAGATTTGAACTCAGAAGATGAGTCTTCCTGATTCCCAGCACAACATTCTATCCACTGCATCACCTAGCTGTCCTTAATAATAGTAATATTCTATATTTTTTCCCTTTTTCAAAGTGCTTTCAATGTTCAAATAATTTTTGTTGATGCTCAGTTGTTTCAGTCATGTCCAACTCTTTGTGACCACATTTGGGGTTTTCTTTACAAAAATACTAAATTAGTTTGCCATTTCCTTCTCCAGCTCATTTGACAGATGAGGAAACTGAGGCAAACAGGATTAAATAACTTGTCCAGGTTCACACAGCTAGTAAGTGTCTGAGGCCAGATTTGAACTCAGGTCTTCCTGACTCCAAATCTAGCCATCTATCCACTCTGTCACTTACCTATCCCTATGAAGATCACATAAGTTAATGCAATTTAAGCATGTTGGAAACCAGAAAGCACTCTAAAAGTTCTTAATATGACAAGAAACACAGACTATCAAGGCTAGAAGGGTCATCAAGTCCAATACCCCCATTTTACAGATAATGAAATGGAGGCTCTGAGAAGTTTCGATGAAGTCACACAGGTCATCAGTTGTGGAAATGATATTCACACTCTGAATGGGACTCTAATGCTCAAAATAGCTGACTATAAGGAGCTGGGGAGACAGAACAGAGGATATGCATAAAGAGACAGATAACCATAATTCCCATTTCCATAGTGCTTTAAGACTTGCAAAGTGCTTCCCTCCAAACAGTTTTAGATGGAAAGCAGCATGAATATTTATTACGCTCATTTTACAGATGATAAAACTGAGATGTAGACACAAGTTAAAAGACTCACCCATGTTCACACCATTAGTGGCAAAGTTGTAGCCTAGGGTCTCTTCATTCTAAATTCGGCAGCCTTTCCAATCTATCATACTGCCCCTCAACCATATGACACTTGAAGCTCAAAGTATCCAGAAGGAAGTAACTGGTTGTCAGCACCATATAGAAAAAAGACTAGGCTGAATCTTAGTTCTCATTCTTCCTATGTTACTCAGCTTTATCTCAGTTAAATCCAATTCACTTACAAGTCAAGACATCGCCCTCCCGATGTCATTGGTCTTCTGGAGAACAAAGGATGAACAAACAATCACAAACTACCTTCCTACTATCATCTTTGGAAAATCAAGTCCCACCCCACCCCCAACCAGGTTTTCTTATCTGTCAGAGAAGGGTGTTGAACTAAAGAAGGAGTTTGTAACCTTTATTGTATGCCATGGCCCCATGGGGCAGCCTTGTGAAGCCAATGGACCTCTTCTCAGAAGAATATTTTCAAGAAACACAGAGGATTACAAAGGAAATCAATCATATTGAAATAGTTATCAAAATATTAATAAAACAAGTTTGTGAAGCTCAAGTTAAGAAGCCCTGAATTAAATATGGATAAAGTCCCTTTTAGCTTTCAATCAAAGGCAAAGACAATAAGGGCTCATAATGTTGACATGTGGGCTGTGAGTGTGGGGGCACCATGTTTCTTATAATAACCTAGAATGACGTCATAGAGGATATGAGTCCTAAGCAGGTTTTAAATTGACCTTCAGCTGATTTAATATGCATGCATATATTTACAATCCTCACCCCCAATCTTTCTCCAGGCAGTATACAGTGGGTTCTCAATAAATATTTGTTGAAGAAATAATAAAAGTTGTGAACTGCTACCCTAGATAATAGAACTGAGGCCATTCATTGATAATGAAGGCCACTAATTAAATAGCACTTAATTAAATTCAACAAGCATCAAGTAAGTGCCTGCTACTATTATTTGCAGAACCCCATACTGAATGCATGTGGGGGACAGATGAAAATAAAACCAGACTTTTTCTTTGCCACAAGGGATTTCTAAATGAGCTAACTACAGTATATTTTAAAACACACTAAAGTCAGTCAATCCAACAATCATTTATTAAGGACCTATTATGTGCCAGTCACTGTGCTAAGTGTTGGGGATACAAAGAAGGGAAGGAACAAACATTTATTAAGCACCTACCACATGCCAGGGGCTAAGTACTCAATAAGTATTGTCTCGTTTGATTCTCACAAGGAACATAGGAGATAGGTACTATTGTTGCAGTCTAAGGGTGCTGAGAACCGGAAAATTCAAGGGCCAAAGACACGGGTCCTGCTTCAAAAGCCTTCAACTCAAGCCTTCTTTCAGTCAGAGACAAGATTTATTAAAATACCAGTTGGGGTGGGTGAGATTCCTAGTGAGTCTGTGCTACTGGCCAGATTTTAAGGAATCTGAGCAATTTAATGGGGGCAAGATGGATCTTATATACAGAAAGACTCTGGGAAGATCTGGATGTGATCAAGGAGTGGCCAATAGCCTGGGGCAACTGAGAAGTAATGGAGAAGGGGTCTAGATGGAATTAAGGAGTGGCAAAATAACCTGGGGTGGGGACAGGTGCAGACAGTGAGGGCCACAATGAAAGGGCGATTAAAAGAATTATGCTGGGATGGGTCAGGTGCCTCAGGCAAATGCCAGAGACTTGGTTCAGGGGTTTTGGGGTCCTTTTAGGGGTCCAGTGTGAATCCCCACATAATACTCCTATCCTTCCCATAAAAAAAGCCTAATGGAGAATACTGAATAGTTCAAGATCTCAGGACTGTTAAGGAAGCTTTTATTCCTATACATCCCATAGCCCCTAACCCACATACTATGCTCACTCAGAGCCCTGGGAGTACCAAATGGTCTTCCACCCTGGATCTCAAAGATGCCTTTTTTTGTATACCTCTTCACACAGACTCACAATTTATTTTTACTTTTTAATGGACACTCCCTGGAAAATCAAGGCCATGTCAGCTAACACAGACAGTCTTGCCCCAAGGTTTTCAGGTTAGCCCCCATTTATTTGGCCAGGCTTTGGGAAAAGATTTAAGGGACCTGGAACTAGCAGATAGGAATGTAATTCAGTATGTGGATGATATTCTTATTTTAGCCCCACGAACTAGCTCTCACCTCTAGCTCCTTAACTTCAGAGAGGAAAAGGGCAATCCTGTCTCTCTCTGTTTCAGCCACTAAGAAATAGCTTCAAAGTTTTCTAGGCATGGCTGGATTTTGTACACTCTGGATGCCTAATTTTGGTCTTATTGCTGGGTCCCTGACCAGGCTAAAGCTCCAGAGATTCTGAAGACTAAATTGACCACCACTCTGGCATTAGCTCCATTCAATCTAGAAAAACCTTTCACTCTGTATGTTGATGAAAGGAGAGGACAGGCTTTGGAAGTCCTAACCTAGTCCTTAGGACCTGATCCAAGTCTGGTTGTCTATTTCTCAAAAGAGTTAGACTCTGGGCTGTGAGATGGCCTTCATGCCTCCGGGCAGTAGCTGCTACAGCCATTGCAATTGAGGAAGCCTCTGAATTTACACTTGGCCAACTCTTGGAAGTTCTGACTCCCCACCCAATTCAGAGCATCCTGGAAGCAAAGGGTCATCAGTGGCTCATCAAATATCAACCCTTGCTCTTAGATACCTGGGACCTAATTCTTCAAGAGTGGCCACACACTCCCAAACCCCAAAGTAGTGTGGTACACAGAACAAGGGATTAGAAGAGCTGGGTTTGCAGTAGTCAGCCTCCACCACACCATAAAGGCCAAACCCTTGCCCCCTGGGACTTTTGTAGAATTAATAGCACTCACTAGAACCCTAGTGATGCGGTTTAGGGGTTCAGAGGTGCTGGGACCCCAAAATCACAACACACGGGTCTGCCCAAAAAAATGCGACCCAAGCCTTCTTTCAGCCAAAGACAAGGTTTATTAGAACATTCATCATATTGGGAAGACTCTTAAGGAGTCTGAACATGGGTAAACAGTGGTTAGATTATAAGAATCTGAGCAGTGGCTAGATTTTAAGAATCAGAGCCATGGCTAGATTTTAAGAATCTAAGCCTCTTAATGGAGACAAGATGGACCTTATATACAGAAAGACTATGGGAGGGATTTAGGAGTGGCCAAGTAGTCTATGAGGTAATAGAATTCCAGGGACCTGGACCCCATGGCCAAGGGAGAATGGAGAAATGGCCTGGGGCCATAGGGAGGTCCACAATGAAGGGTCAGTTGATGGGATTATAGCCTCAGGGGAACACCAGAGATTTGACCATGTGCGAAAGTCCAGGGGTTTTCCTTTCTGGGGCCCAGATCCTAACCCCATCACTAGAGCTAGAGGAAAATAAAAGAGTAAATGTTTTTACTGACTCAAAATATGCTTTCCATGTTCTACATGCCCATGGGGCAATTTGGAAAGAAAGGGGATACTCTCTCTCCCCCCGAGTGGTTTCAGACACCCTCATGACAACTTAACCCAGAGGAAAGTCATTGGGGGCTTCTTTTTGTTTTATACCAGGCCACACACCTTGGGAAGAATGCCCTCTGATAAAGCCTATTTTTACTGGCAGTAAGATAGGAGAAACCAACATACAAGTCTGTCGAGCTCGCCCAACTTGTACCCAGAGACTCTGAAATATACCTGTGAACCATCGGAGAATCTCAAGCTACTTCTTAGAAAAGCCCCAGCCCCCTCCAGCAGACAGGTGGGTAAAAAGAGGTGAAATTATATTCACCCTTCTCCTTTTTGTTTTGGCCTTGCCTTAGACATCTTTAATCGCCTCCAGGGACATTGTCTTTTCTCTCTACTCCTTTTATGCCTGTTTGGTCCTTGTTGGCTTAACTTCCTTGCCAGGTTTTTCTCCTCCAGGGTCCAGGCCATCAACTTCCAGATGACTGCTCAGGCTGTATACCAACCTCTGACTGAGTCCAAGGTCTCTAGCCCACTGGACCTAGCATCAGCAAGGTTCTAAAGTCTGACTTCTTGAATGGGACCCAGAAAGGCAGGGACAGCTCTATGCCCCTTGCCAGCAGGAAGCAGTTTCAGAAGCCAAGACCTTCACCCCTTGCCTGAAAAGAATTTGGGTCCTATTTGTTTGAGGGGGAATTACAGTGTACAGGCTCTGGATCTCCCACCCCCCACCAACTTCCCCTGAACTTTTCCACATGGCCCTGGCATTCGCCTGAGGGTTGTCTTTTCATGGTGGCTTTGACCTTCAATTCTCTAATACCTCTAACCCAGCCAAACCCTTCATTGTCCATTACCTCCAGACCACCCCAGGCTATTTCACCACACCTTAATTCTATCTAGACCCCTCCTCTGCTACCTCCCAGTTACCACAGCTTATTGGCCAATTTTAGATCCCATTCAAATCTTCCCACAAATCTTTTTCCCCTATAAAAAAGATCAGTCTACCAAAAAAGATCTACCAAATACACTGGTTCTTAAAAGACCCACCCCCTTCTATTGGCGAAACAATAAACTTTGTCTCTGACTTAAAGAAGGCTTGGGTCAAATTCTTTTGAGGCAAGACCTATGCCTTTTGCCTTTGAATTTTGGGGTTCCCAGCACCCCTCAGCACAACACTATTATAATTTCCGCCTTATAGTTGAGGAAACAGAGGAAGACAAAGTCACAGAGCTAGTAAATGTCTGAGTTTGAATTTGATCTCAGGACTTCCTGATTCTAGGCCAAGAGCTTTATCTACTGTGCCACACAGATGCAAAAGACACCCCCTGTTCTCAGAGAGCTCACAGTCTAATGGGCTATGGGCATGTAAAAGATTCAAGGTAATCTGAAAGTTAAAGAAGGAAAGAAAGATTTCAAGAAAGAAATCAGAGAAGGCTTCATGGAGAAGAGGGCTTTTAATGTCGTTGTTAAAGGATGGGAAAAATTCAATAGGTTCAGCAGTCCTTTGTATATAGGGTGGGATGGGGAGGAAATACTTGGGCTAAGTTTGCACCTTCTTGACCCTTAGTCCCACAAGAATAAAAATGAAGAAAACTGGGAAACAGAAAATAGGATATGAAATAGTTAGGCAGTTGTCAGGTTGTAAACCAGGCCAAAGATGTCTTATTTTGAAAGTTTAGGGCATAAAAGGGAGGAAGAAGACTGAAAATGTCTGGAAACCTTGTCAAAGAGATAGATGGCATCTGGGAGGAGACCAAGGCTGAAAGGAGGGATCATTTTTCTCCCAACAAATTTCAGGAAATTCTGAGAGGCTTGGTTCCTTTGATCTATGGCCCAAGGTAATTCCCTCTGAGTGGACCTCAAATTTGTGAGGGCAAAACATTAAGCAACTGGTCAAATCTCAAATGTTCTGCCCAATGTGAATGCACTCATTGAGGATGAAGGACTGAGTCCATTCATCAGACGGAGTTTAAGAGCAGAATTCAGTGGAAGGTGGACCATACAATGCAGTATCATGGGTGGAGATTCACATATAAAATTGTCATTCTACTGTTTTACTGTGTATGAGTGAGTGACTAGAGTGGTAGCATACCTGAAGTGTTGTTAGGAGGAAAGTGGGAATGGAGAGATGACTGTCAATTAATATTTATGGATTATTCATGGTGAGCACCCTGCTGTAAGAGGGACTTTATGTATTTGCTTGATAATCCCTCTCCTACTGCGGGAGAAGCTAATCTTCTCATTGTGGCTTAGCATTTATGTATGGAGGGCTTTTAAATTCAGCAAGGGCTTTATTATCTCATTTATGAGTTATTTCTTGTAGGCACATTGAATAAAGCAATATTGGAGTCTGCCAAGAACCCCTCCCAACGGCTAAGAAGCAGTGTGGTCTAATCGAAAGAATATTGGCTTTGGGGGGTAAATGGGCCCAAATTCAAATCTTGGCTCTGCTATTTTCTTAGCTGTATGAATTTAAGCAAATAAGTTCCCCCTTTGGGAACTTGGTTTCTGCTTCTGTATGTCACAAATCTAACCAAAGGAACATAATTGGATTTCCCTTTCCTAGTGGTTTATGTAGAGAATGTACAAATATTTCTTGTCTACATCTAATTCAACCATGTTAGAAATTTTATGAGCCTACTTTCAGCTTTGAGTGGCAAAATTGTTAATACCATGTAATAATGAAAAATGTTCTAATTAACTATGGAGTCAGAAGAACCAATGACTCATGAGGTGTTGAGCCAGAATTGAGTGTGCATAGAAAAGGTGTGATCTAGCCATCTTTCAGTTGTTTTTTATTCCTGGCTTGGAGGGAGGCAATAATGCTTTAAGATGCCAGATAGGGGAAACAATTGATCATAGTCCTCCACTCAGCTGCCATTTGTATATAAGCACATGGAACCCTTATTTGTGTGTGTGTGTGTGTGTGTGTGTGTGTGTGTGTGTGTATGTGTGTGTGTTTTCTTTCCTTATCTAAGACAAATGAATATTCTGATATGGGAGGGCCTAAGATATTTAATGAGTTCTTGAGATCCAGAGGTCCCATCATAATGGCTACTGGAGACGGCAAGTGCTTATAGATTAATTTGAATAGTCATTGGAGAATGATGGTGGCTTCAGGGATCATGATCCTTCATAAAGGAGAGATTTGTTAGCTTTGACTCATAGAAAAGTACCAGTCCTCAGAGCCCAACTGAGTACTGTGCCTAAAGAGAAATTCATGAGGACTCTATGAAGGGAGAAAAGTACTTCTAGGGCTAGGGGTTGTGAGGTCTCTCTCTGCCACATGTGTTCTCTACATGTATGCCTTATCACAATCACACTCTAAGTTTAAACCTACTCTTCTTCTGGACTCTTTGTATATCTCTGAGAGAATTGCCCCGGGGTTTGTTGGGGGTGGGGGGCAGGTTGCAGGGGGAGGATGTTTTGTCCTAACTGTTCTTACTAAACTTTCTTAGTAAATTTCTCATTCTGAAAGCTAATGGAGCTTAACTGTTGGTTGATAAAGAGTAGCACACTGATGGGGGTTCAGGAGTGACAGTAAAATGGAGCAACCTCGGCAATGCTTGCTACTTCCCTATGATGATGACTGATATACCCAAAATGCCTTTCTGGAACTCCTGGCTTTGAAGAATACCTGTAGATTGGTTTGGGAGTTATGTGGATCTAAAAGAATCTCTATTAATGCATTTGTGATTCTATGATTTTAAAGGTTTAGGTTCAAAAAGTAAGACTGCCCTTAAATATCATTACGACCTTGAGAAAAGAACTGTATAGAGTAAAATTATGCTGATATATTCCACTAAAACACAGAGTGAAATAAAGAAGGCAGAATTTCCCTGTGAGTGGGGGCACCATGGGCCATCTGATTCTAATCGGATAAATCCCTGCATACCCCCACTCGAATAACCACAGGCACAGTACCAACTTAGTCATTCTTATAATAATTTTTTTTGAAGCTCATGCTTCTATAGCACCAAATGGTTCATGTAGCACTGTCCTCACAACAACCCTGAGGACAATAGAATTATTATTCAATTTTACGGATGAAGAAATTAATCCTCAAAGATTTGTCCAAGATCATACTGCTATTTAATCTTTGAAATCATTACAGCTCAAAGAGATCTCAAAGGCCATCGAGTACAATCCCCTTATTTTATCAAAGAGAAACTGAGGCCCAGAGAGATCTTGCTCCAGATCTCACAGGTGGCAAGTGATGGTCAAGATTTGAGTTCACATCCTCTGACTCTCAGTCCCAACAGTATGTTTTCCACTGTGTCATGTTGTCCTCCTGTCTTCCAATTTATTGCTATGTCCACTGAACCATATTGCCTTAGTCTCTACTCGCATGGGAGCTAGAGGAGCCCTGTCAATACTTCTTATAGGAAATATTATAGCCTGGACTGAGGAGACCTTTGAAGAGTTAAGAGTCCATACCAAAGGACTGAAGACTGCTGGGCTGAATTTGCATTAGTAAGATGTAGTAAAACACTCCCTTTTCATTTAAGAGTATAAAATGACTACAGAGAAGCTCATGTGACTTCAGACATTGCTTTAAGACCCAGTGTCATTCTTCATCAGTCAAGTTCTCTTCAAAGACAGTAGTATTTTTTTTATAAATTTTCTTAGAGTTATCAAAGTCTACCTGTAAAATCTCCATATGTGACCAAACTGCTAAAGCTCTGTTAGTCTCTTGTCTTCAAGTGCTCTGCTTACGTTCCTCAACTACAACAACAACAATAACATCAGCAATAAATCCTGATTGGACAAATGATTTTGAATCCTTAGAAACAAACTCAACCTACTGAATAAAGCTTGATGCTTATTGTAAAGATGTCATTTTATTTTTGTCGTTCAGTCATTTTAGTCATGTATGACACTCTTTAACTGAATTTGAAATTTTCTGGGCAAAGATATTGGAGTGGTTTTCCATTTCCTTTTCCAGCTCATTTTATAGATGAGGAAACTGAGGCAAACTTGGTTAAGTAACTTGCCCAGGGTCACACAGCTAGTAAGTGTCAGAGGCTGGATTTGAACTCAAGTCTCCCTGACTGTATGCCCAGCATTCTACACATTGTATCATTTAGCTCATTACAAATGAGGAAACTGAAGGCTTGAGAAAAAAATTACTTGTCTAAATTTGCATATGTAAAGTCACACTAACTAATGAGAGTTCAATTCTTTGAACATGTTCATTGTTCTGTCTGCTGCCATCCACATGGATATGTGATCAATCTGCTTCTGAAAATTCATTATAACACAGGAAGAGAGGCACAGTTTTCCACTCAAGTATAAGCAAGTATTCTGTGATTGTTTCCTGTCTACCTACTTCATCATAAAGGAAAAGGAGAAAAAAAAAACGCTTTGACTACTCAAAAGAAACTATAGTTAGCCAAAGCAATCTCTGTCCCTGGCTGCAGGATGCAATGCTACAAGCCTCCTGGTTGAGAGAGATTCCTTGGCCCTTTACCTCCCTATTTGAGCAAACTCCATGTGGCCTGTGAATACTGTTACTCTTATTACAAGGGTCTGTGCTGTTTCATTCTTTCTTGTTCTTGGATGAATAAGTATTGGAGTTCGAATGGAATGACTACAACTTTGTGAAAATCAAAAGGTGAGAAGAGCACCAGGGTTCTGAAAACTGGAGCTTATATCAGAGTTTTCTGGCAATTGAGCCAAGTGAAAGACCAGCATAGCCTGTAGAATACTGGATCAAAGCCAGCAATGAACTGACCTAACTACTCATATCCTATGACAAAGGAGAAATTCAATCCAGTGGCTATATCACTTCATTAAGTGAAATCAGTGGGGGAAAAGCATTATAGCAACCACTCAGAGTTTCTACCCACTTTTTACAGGGATGAAGGTAATAAAGGGGAGAGTAACCTCCCCACCACACACCACCCATGCCCCCCTTCCCTGTTTAAGAGCTGTGTTTTATACTCTTTATCTTGTTATATATCTTTGTAGTAAATATGTCTTTGTAAAGGCTAATTGCTCATCAATGATTTCAAGGGAAAGGGAAAGAGAACAAGCATTTATTAAGCACCTACTATGTTGCAGGAATTGTGCTAGATGCTTTACAACTATCTTATTTGACCTTCACAACAAACTTGGAAGACAGGTACAATTATTATCCCCATTTTACTATTAAGGAAACTGAGTACAGACAGAGATGAAGTGACTTGCCCAAGGTCACACAGCCAGTAAATGTCTAAGGTGGCACAGTGAATAGAGCACTGGGCTTGGAGTAAGGAAGATCTGAGTCCAAATATGGCCTCAGACACTTACTAGCTGTTTGACCGTGGGCAAGTCACTTAATCCTCTTTGCCTCAGTTTCTACTTCCCTAAAACGAGCTGGAGAAGGGAACAACAAACCACTCCAGTGTCTTTCCCAGGAAAAGCCCAAATGAGGTCACAAAGAGTCAGAAAAACAACTAAACATCAACAGCAATATCTTGATTCTATGACCAGCACTTTACACACTCCACTGCTATATATTCGGAAATATCCCAATGCCTAAGGTGCCTGCTCTTTAATTGTCCCACTCACCATCTTAGTCACTTTTACTAACAAAATTTCCCTTCCCTGGACACCACACCTTTGTGTATATTGTCTTCCCCCATTAGAATATAAGCCCCTTGAGGGCAGTGACTGTCTTAGTTTTTGCATTTGTATCTCCAATATTTAGTATAGTGCTTGTTCTTTGGTAAATGCTAAGTCCATGCTATTTCTTTCATTCATTCATTCATTCATTCACTTAATAAAAACTTGTTGATTGATTGATAATAGACATTTGCCTTTTCCTTTGACTCAGATGGGATATATGCCTGATAGAGATCAAAAGTTATGGGCAGTTTAGTCACTTTTCCTGAATAATTCCAAATTGAAATCCAGAAGGATTAGAATACTTCATATCCATCAACAATACATCAGTGTGCCCTCTTCTCACAGCTACTCCAAGGGTACCTATTCCCAGTTTTTTATCATCTTTGCCAGTTTGTCTAATATGAAGTTGAGATGTGTTTTGATTTGCATTTTTCCTACTACTAGTGACTTGAAGCACGTTCAATTATAGTCATTTATAGTATACAGTTCTTCATTCTCAAAAAAAATCATTTATTCACATACTTTGATGGAAGAATGGGTCTTGGTGTGACAGTATATGTGTGTCAATTCCTTGCATATTTTGAAAATCTGATTTTTATTGGTGAAATTTGCTGTAAATATTTCCCCACTCTACTTTCTCTTCTAATTCTATTTTCATTGATTTTATTGGAGCAAAAGCTTTTTAAATTTTATGTGGTCAGAATTGTCTGTATTATCTTTTATGATCTCATCAGCCTCTTGTTTGATTAACAATTCTCCCCCTAACCATAGTTGTTAAAGCTATCTGATTTTGTTCTTTTCTATTTTTGCGTGTGTGTAGTATGACCTTTACTTTGAGGAAATTCATCCATTTTTGAGAGTATTATGATATGTAGTGTAAGATTTTGGACTAGGGATATCCATTGTCCTTTCCAGCTCTAAAATTCTGATCCTCTGAATCAGTCCTGACCCTTCTCTCTCTCTCTGCTTCCAACGTTGAGAGGGTTGCCAAGTCTTGTTGATCCTACCTTCACAGCATGACTCCTGTTTGTCGCCTTCTCTCTAATTACAAGGCAACCAGCCTAGTTCAGTCCCTCATCAACTCTCGCCCAGGCTCCTGCAATTACCTTTTAATTGATCTTCCTGCCTCCACTCTCTCTTGTCTCCAATCCACCCTCCATTCAGCTTCCAAATTAATGTTCCTGAGTTGTATCTTTGATGATGTCTAGAATGCCTCCTGAGAATCTAGAATGTCCCCCTATTTCTTCTAAAATAAAAGGCAAAGCCTCAACCTAGCATGCAAATAACTTCATAATTTAGATCCCACATACTTTTCTTTAAAAAATAGAAAAAGCTTTATTAATACCCCTTGTTTTAATATCAGTCGTTTCTGTAAATATCCCCTTCCTACCCCTTCCCCAATGAAATTGAATACTCTCTCATAACAAAGAAAAATTATTAATACAGTAATTAGGCCTGTTAGCTTATACAAAATTCTGACCTAGTAGTCTCCTACCTCTACTGAAAGGAATCCTACCAACTTTTCTCTGCATATTTCATATTATTCCCCTTTATCCAGCCTTCATTCCAGTGACACTAAGTTACTAGGTGCTCCCTAAACTCCGTATTCCCTCTGCCACTTCCATGCTTTTGCATAGGCTGTTTCCCATGCCTGGCATTCACTCTCTTCTTACCTTCCTCTACCTCTTAGAATTCCTGGGATCCTTCAAGGCTCAGCTCCTATGCCATCTCCTACATGATAGGTCCCTGCCTCATCTCCGCAGTTGTTAACTGTCTCTCTCCCTTCTTAAATCACCAAATATTAATTTATCTTACCATAGATAATTTGAGTATGGAGCCAATGTGGAATAGTGGACCAAGTTCTGGACTCAAAGACCTAGGGTTGAATACACCATCTGGGAAATGTTATCTGTGTAATCCTAAAAGTCATTTCATTTCTCTAAATCTGATCCTCATCTGTAAATCGGAAACACTAATTCCTAAAGTACCTTCCAAACAGATCTGATAAGGCAACCTATACGAAGTGCTTTGCAAACTTTAAAGCACTCTGTTAATCTCATATTGTTATTATACAGAATGTCCCAAAAGTCTTAGGGCAGTTTTAAGTTATTATAGCTTCAAACTGCCCTCTAATTTTTGAAATATATTGCATATTATATACCTGTGGTGTCAAACTCAAATAGAAATATGGCCACTAAGCCATACATAAAGTTCCCTGTGGGTTACATATGGCTTAAAAAACCACATATATTAACATTATCTATGTCCTATTGCATTTTTATTTTGTTAAATATTTCACAATTACATTTTAATATGGTAGGGGCAGAAATGATCATCTTTGACACCTCTGTCATGTTATTCCCACCTCCAATTTGAGAATGTAAACTCCTTTATGGCATAAGAATTATTCATTTTTTTCCCTCTGTTTTCTCAAGGCTTAGCATAGTGGCTTCTAACAGTAGGTCCTCAGCCTTTGTTGTTGTAGTTATTGTTGAACTGAACTGTACTGAATTGAAATTAAATTTAGCAAATATTTATTAAACTCCTTCTGTGAACATGAAATGTGGTCTACTCCCTCTTGGTGGAGTCATCAGTAATCTCAAAGATTTAAACATGAAAGACAGGATGAATGGTAGTGCCACAGATCAATGCTTTTGCAATCAGAAGGAAGAATAGATTTAGGACAAAAGAAAGCAACCTCAGTTTTGGACATGACATTTGAGGATATACAGGTAGGAATATCCCAGAAGGAGGTGAAGATTAACGTCTAGTTCCCTCAGGACATTATTGGGCTACTGATGTAAATTTAGAGGTTATCTTTATTCAGTAGAGATCATTGTTGAAGTCAGAAGAGAATGATCTTGCCCAAGGAAAGAGCATAGGGATAAATGAGATCAGGACCTAGGACAGAACCTTGGGGACCCTGAGCAGTAAGGCCTTGGGAAGAGGACAAGAAGACAGAGGGAGGGACCAGTTTAGCTCACATTTCTATAGCACATTTCAGGATACAAAGCATTTTTGTCACCTTGTGAGATAAGTAGTGCAGATACCATTCTACCTTCTTTTATGGAAGAAGAAATTGAGAATCAGACAGGAAGTGACTTACCCAAAGCCAAAGAGCTTAGTAAAGGACAGAGCCCAAATTGGAACCATGATCTTCTGTCTCCAATTCCACTGCTCCACCCACTTTGTGAAGGGATTGTGGCAAAAACCCCATGGGATGGGGGGAGGGGAGAGGTGTCCCTCAGTATAGGCAATTAATGACATCAATGTTTTGTGTAACCACTCAGCATGACAAGCTTAGCTTTCTGGAACTTCCATAAGGCAAACAGCCCTTCTGCCCTTTGAAAATATAAATCACACTAACAGTTTTTTCAATAAAATCTTCCTTGCCAGGAATGACAATGTTTACCTTGTTCCTGGCTCATGATGCATTTTAATATTTCAAGATGCGTTAAGTGTATACATTTGCAGGCTGTGGTGGAGTCCAGTTTGTGTTTGGGGTCACCCTTCAAAAAAGAGACAAGGAAGGGAATATTTTTAGATTTGAAGTAAACTTAATACTAACCATAAGTGCAGGTAAAATGTGTAATTCTATTAACAATTCGCCACAGTATTTTCCCCCATAACATCGAGAGCTGGAAGGCAATTTAGAAACCATCAGATTGAATATCCTCATTTTATAGATAAGGAAACTATATCCTTTTTTTTTTTAACATAAATGAACTCAGCTTTTTTTTTTTTTTTTGTGAGGCAATGGGGTTAAATGACTTGCCCAGAGTCACACAGCTAGTGAGTGTTATGTGTCTGAGTCAAGATTTGAACTCTGGTCCTCCTGGCTCCAGGGCCAGTACTCTACCCACTTTGCCACCTAGCTGCTCCTAAATGAGGTCTTTCTACCCTTTTCTCTTCTTTTTTGTTTGTTTGTTTTTGATGAGGGAATTGGGGTTAAGTGACCTGCCCAGGGTCATACAGCCAGTAAGTGTCAAGTGTTTGAGGTCAGATTTGAACTCAGGTCCTCTTGACTCCAAGGCCAGAACTCTATCCACTGCACCACCTAGCTGCCCCAAGGAAACTAAATCTTAAACAGGGGAAGTGATTTGCCTGATATCACACAGACATTAAGTGAAAGAATAAGATTTGAACGTTGGTCTTCTGACTCCAAAGCCAAGGACCAGAAAAAAAAAAGTGATCATTTCATTTCAAATGGCCACTTGAAAATCCCAAGTCAATGTTTGTGACTTCAAGATGGGCTGCACTGCAGGACTTCTTTGGAGACAAGGGAATTTAAGATTTGATTTTGGAGGACAATGTAAAATTCTACCTACTATCATATTCCAAAATAATTGGGGGGGGGTAGGTTGAGTCTATGGTATATCAAGCACAGGAGGGGATTTATAGGATCATAGAAATAACCTTAAAGTCATTGAATCCAACACCCTCACAATTTTGATAAAGAAACTAAACTACAGAGTGGAAGGAGTGACTTGCTAAGGTAATGAGTTACAGAATCAGAATTTTAACTCAGGTCTTTTGATTCCAATTCCACTACTCTTTTTGCCACACCACTCTGACTTCCCTTGAACATCTAGCTTTATGTTATTCTCCCTTCTCTGTTCCCCAGACCCAACACTTTGTAACTAGGTGACTCTGAGCAAGTCACATGCCTCTCTGAGAGTGATCTTCTATTTCTTCAAAATGAAAATAATTCTCTCCACACTGGGTTCTTGCAGGGTGGTAGTGATAAAGGCCCTTTGTAAACCTTAAAATCCTGTAGACAGGTGGATTAATGCCTAATATCTACCAATGTATAGTGTATACATCCATCCATGCATCTCATCATCATCATCATCATCTTCTTCTTCTTCTTCTTCTCTTTCTTCTTCTTCTCCTTCTCTCTCTCTCTTCCTCTCTCTCTCTCTCTCTCTCTCTGTCTCTCTCTCTCTCTCTCTCTGTCTCTCTCTCTCTCTCTCCCCTTCAACCCTTGAAATTAGAGCAATTTCTGGGAGTCAGGGAGGACCAATCCTTTCCTGGGGCAAGAAGAGCAGGTCTAAATGAGGATGTAAGTTGTATAAACCAAAAGGCTGGGCCAGATTGGTAACCTTGAGTTCTCTGGAGTACTTATGTTCAGGGGTTAAAAGGAGAAAGAAACCAGGAAGAATACTGCATTTCCAGGGCCTCAGAACTGAGTCAGGAAAGAAAATATAAGGATTGTCAGGGAGATGATCATTTGTCTGACTTAACCTGTCTCCTTAAAGCTCTCAAAGGCTGCTGCATGTATTTCCCAGCCATGTCTGTAACTGATACAAAAATAATAATAATAAAATTTGGCTCTTTTTGTATCTCTGGTGCTTAACACAGTGCCTGGTACATATTAGGTGCTTAACAGGTATTGATTGACTGATTGATTGATAACAATAATAACATGTATACAGCACTTAAATGTTTTTAAGCACTTTATATATAATATGTAGATATATAATTATATATGACCAATATAATATAGAATTAAATGTATCAATATATGATCAACATAATTAGGTACCATATATTAATATAATAACTCATTGGATCCTTACAATAACCCTGGGAGATAGTTGCTATTATTATCCTCATTTTACAGATGAGGAAACTAGGGAAAGAAAGGTTAAGAGACTGGCCCAGGGTTACCCCTCACAGATTTGAGTTCAGTTTTTCCTGACTCCAGTCCTAGCACTCTGACCACTTTATCTCCCAGATGCCTGATATGTGGGTGTGATCACAGATTGCATCTACCATTTCTCCTTTTGACTCCAGAAATATTATGAGTTCAGACAGGAATAAAGAGTTTCTTCTTTCAACTGTTAATATATATACATACATGTATGTATGTATATGTATGTATGCATACATATACATGCACATAAATACATATGCATACACACATGTGTGTATATATATGTATATGTATGTACTATGTATTTTTATGTTCTTCATTACATCTCCCCTGAACTAGCTCCATCTGTTCAATTAAACTAATACTTTAAGACCTAGCACAATTGTCATGTCATTCATGAATCATTTTCTCCCACATCCTCAATCTAGAAGTGATCTTGTTTTCCTTACAATTGATTTAACCCTTTGTACCTCTTTATGAAATGTATAACAATCTACTTGGTATTATATGTATGAGCATTTGTAGGTAGGTGCATGGGTTTTATCTCCCCTACTAGATTGAAAATTCCTCATGGGAGAAGACAGTGTTTTATTCAGTACTGCATCCCACAAACTCTCTAGACCATGGCCATGTCTGATGCATACTCTCAATGAACATTTTAAAAAATGAATGAATGAATGAATGATTTTTAAAGTTTGGGCCATAGGACATGGAACCATAGATTGTACTGAGATTTGGCAGTGATCTTAGATAAAGGACATGAAACTTGAGAGGGCTCTTAACCACCTAGCTTCTTTTGTGTTCTCCCTTCTTTCTCAAGGAGTTCAGAAACTGCCTCACTAATTTCCTCTCTTCCTTAACTCCTGTCCTTATTCTAAGGGGCTTCAACATCCATCTTGACATTCTATCAAACTCTCTAAACTTTGAATTCCTAAGTCTCCATAAATCCTTCATTCACCTTAGTTACATACAGAGGGAATGGTTACATCCGAGTTTCATCATTACCCACAAGCGTTCCACTTCCTTACTCAAAGTGTCTAGCACTCCTCTGACCAGCCATGATCTCCTATCCTCCCTTCTCACCCTAAGCCTCACCCTTCCTGATCTATTCTTTGCCCTCATCTCCACCTCCACCATCCACCAATCAATATTTTCTCAGTCCTTTACCTTCCCTTTTTTGCCAATCACCACACTGAAGATAACTAGTTCTACTTCAAATTGCCATCATCTTGAAAAATTCATCCCTTTGTCTTATTGCCATTCATCCCTTGCCAAATCCTGAGCCTGTATTACTCCCACAATCTACCTCTTCTACCCCATCCTCCTCTTACTAAATGGAGCTAGAGGAAGTCACATAACTCTCATGTTTTCCATGTTCTTCAATTGTCACTGTCTCTCATCACAGGGAAAGCAATCCTCTGATTCCTCCATAATTGATTCCATATGTCATTCACCAGAGAAAAAAAAAATATTTCAAACCTTCTATTCTCTCTTCAAGCCTCCCACAGTAAACTCTTCTTCACTCCTATCTCTCAACTGAGGATCTCAGCTCTTACTTTTACCAAGAAAATTGAAACCATTCATTCGAACCCCCTCTTCTCCTCTTCTCTTTATTTCAAAATCCCTTCACATTATTCCCCATTCTCTCCTCCTTTTCCCCAAGCTCTGATAATGAGGTCAGATTTCTCACTCCCAAGTTCCATCTCTCTAAATGTGCTCTTAATCTCAAACCTTCCTGTCTTTTCCAGGAAACTGAAACCTCATTCATCCTCTCTAATCTTCAACCTTTCCCTATCCACTGATTTTTCCCTTCTGCCTTGAAACATGTTCAAGTCTTCCCCATCCTTAAAATTCCTTCACTCAACCTTACCATCTCCTCAAGCTCTGCCTTATTCCTGACCTAGCACATCCCAGGGCACTTAATCATGTGACTAACAAATCCTCATCTGAGTTGTCCTAGCAAGACTTTGCAACCTATCATCTTCGCAAACAGCTCCAGTCAGAAACTGCTTTCTGAAAGAGACCATGGAGAGGCAGTGCTTCATAGTGGTGTGGTCAGAGCATCAGAGCACTGTCTTGTATGACCTTGCTCTACCTAGAGCTATATTACCACAAGCAAGTCATTTCTCAGTTTCCTTAGCTGTAAAATGGAGGGTGTTAACAGTTGTACTATCTACCTCATAGTGTGGTTATGAGAAAAATGCCTTGCAAACCATAAAACTCCATAGAAATGAGAGGGAGGAGGAGGAGGAGTATTCTTTACTTAATACACACTGAACAATATTTAAGCTACTGGAAAACAGTCACTTAGGACTTGTTCATCTGTTGGAAACTATATCTTTAAGAAAGGAAATTTGAGAAACAGGAGCCAGGGAAAGAAAATGGTTATTCAAAATGCTTAAAAGCCTTCCTGAACTTCAAATAGGCTCTTCAGAACAATAATACTGATGATTTAAGGAAAAAATGAATCAAGACAGTATTGATTAAATGTTCCTTAAATTACATGTGGGTTTAAAAAATGCTTGGCAATATGCAAAACACGTCGGAGCCAAAGCATTTGAAAAATCTTCAGAGACATTTAAAGAATCCTGAATTCAGCCCCCACCACCTCCACTTGAGAATGAGTTCAAGCAATATTATATCTAACTCTCATTTTCAAAAATGAGGAAACTGAGAACCAGGGAGTTTAAGTAACTGACCTGAGAGGTCATCCACGTAGCACATGCCTGAGTCAGGATTTGAACCCTCATCTACTAATTGTAAAACTTGCTTCCCAAGACCTTGGAGTGCAAGTTGAGGCTCAGAAATGTTCAATGACTCGCTCAAGGTCACACAGATAGTCAAAGACAGGACCAGACTACGAGCAAATCTTCTGGGTACAAATCAAGTACTCTTTCTATTATACCCACCATACTTTTCTTTCCTGGGCCTCAGTTTCCTTATCTGTAAAGTGAAAGGATTTGAACTAAATGATGTCTAACTTCTCTCCTAATTCTAAAATCCTTTTGATGACCATGATAATCAGCTTCCCAACTAATGCCCCATTTATCTCCCCACCTTCATCTAACCACCACTTTCCCATTACTTTCAAATGTACTCCATCTATTCCAGTCCAACCAGTCTCCACAAATAAATCCCTAAAGATACCATGTACATTCCTACCTTCTTCTCTTCAATTATGCCATTGCTTTCACTGAAAGTTTTCTAATTCTCTCCAAATCCCATCTGTCCATCAAAGACCTACGTAAGTCCTAACTCCTCAAGGGAGTCTTCTGTGACTACTCCAGCCCTCAACAGTCTCCTCTGAAGTTGAATGATACTATACCAATAACAGTTGGAGTTCAGCCAACAGAGCAGAAGTCCAAGTCATTAGGTTCCAGCAACTGAGACCTCTGGGTTATGATACCTGGTATTGCTAGTCAAGTTGTCAGCCAGGATCAAGTTGAGTGATAGCCTTGGATTTCTATAGTGTTTTAAAGTTTCAAACACACTTTCCTCAATTGTTGACTGTTTGGTCACAACCATCAGGATGCCAAAAAGGAAACTATGAAGCTAGGCCTCTGGTCAGACCAAAAAAAATGTCCAGAGACAAATTAGAAGGATCCATAACCTCTCCGTGATGGGGTGCACAGGTGTGATGACAGCCTCTGCTTAGGGTTCTGAAAGGTCCCCAACACATAAAGGATAGGTCTGAACAGAAACTATTAATTAAAGTAGACTGTGACACACAAATGCCCTTTTCAATGGGTCAGAGTTTTAAACCTGGGGTCCAGCTTAAAAAAGACATTTTAATAATTATATTTCAGTATAATTGGCTTCCTTAAAAATCCTATTTTTAATGCTTTAAAAAACATTATTGGATATATAAGTGGCTAGTAGATGGAGTGCTGACCCTAGAGTTAGCAAGACTCATTTTCTGGAGTTCAAATCTAACCTCAGACATTTACTAGTTGGATGACCCTGGACAAGTCAGTTAGCCCTATTTGCCTTAGTTTCCACTACTGTACAATGATGTGGAGAAGGAAACAGCAAACCACTCCAGTATCTTTGCCAAGAAAACCCTAAAAAGGGTCCCAAAGGATTGGACATGACTGAAAAAATGACTGAACAACAAAAATGTTCTTCTGACAAAGGGGTTCATGGACTTTGAAGCCTTACTCTATGTGTAACAGGGCCAGAGCAGTGTAGTAGAAAAAACCATACATTTCAGTTTGAGGACCCAAGTTTGAAATCTGGTTCTGCTGCTTATTCCCAATGTATGTACTAAGTTTCCCTTTAATTAATAAGAATATTAGAATCTCTACAATGCTTTCCAATGCTAAATCACATTACTCTCCTGGAAAAGATAGCATTAGAGTTGTGTCTTAAAAGAAATGAAGAATGTAATATGGTATCACAAGGGTCATGAAAGGCATTCTCAGAAGGGGCAGCCAAGTAAGCAAAAGATGGAGTGGCAAGATAGTGTTGGGGCAGGTTTGAGGAATGCAGAGTCATCCAGTATGACTGAATTACAATTAGCAAGTGGCTGGGCAGAGGAGGGCCTTTGCAGGTGGTGATTGTTAGCCAGTGACAGGACAAAACAGATAAAAAGCACTAATGAGACCCAGCTAGGACATGCTGAGCTTATAAAAGTCTAAGTGTCTGCATTAATATGAGAGAAAGCTAATAAGACAAACTAATATGAAAAATGTCCTATTGCAGACCTCTATGTAGAGAGAGTGCTATGGACTTGATAGTTTTTTTTTTTCAATCATCAAGACATTTCTAGCGTATTTTTTTTTATCCCAAATAATAAAAACTCCTATTGTGATTTAAAGAAGCTATTTCTTTACAACAGCCCCATAAGGGAAGTAGGGTAAAAACTATTTTTCCCATTTCCCTGATGAGGAAATAAGGATTCCAAGAGACTGTGGCATTAGGTCATATAAAGCAAGGGGTCCCTTGAGACTGCCAGCTTATTCTTCAAGTCCCCATATGATGCTTCATCATGGTGTGCAGGGAATCCTGGGTTCTCTAAAACTATACCATAGTTTTAGTCTATACCTAGACTCATGGATGTTCTACCACACTGGAAAGACTTCAAGGACAGGCCAGGGAAAGGATTGCACAGCTGTAATGTAAGGAGCATAATAGCTAAGTGTGAAGGGTATAGGTGTGCCTAGAGCTTGGACCAGGTGAGTTGGCACACCCTAAGGGGACATCCACATTGGCCCATACCCTTCTGTTCCAGTGATGGAAAGGGGCATCACCTGAAGGCTAGCCACCAAGGGATGGATTTGAGTTTTTTTGTTTGTTTGTTTTTAACACAAAAACTCCTAATAAACTTAATGGTCATCATTTAGGGAATAGTTAAACATGTTATGGCACATGAGTGTAATAGAATATTACTGTAATATAAGAAATGAATATGAAGGAGATAGAGGAGCATGGGAAGATATAACTACACATGGAAAATGAAGTAGAACCAGGAAAAGAAAACACACTGTGACAACAATGATGTAAATGAAAAAACATCAACAAAAAGGTAATCAGCCTGGGAAGTTATAATAACCAAACAATTCCCTAAGAGAAATGAGGAACTGTGAGTGTGGACCATGGCATAAAAAGTCAGACATTGGTCATTTAATGGTTAGTTTTGCTAAATTTATTTTCCCCTCTTTTTAATTCTATTTTTTTTGTAAGGGATAGCCTACCCGGGAGAGGAGAAGTAATACATTTGAGAAAGTAATTGATGTAAGAAGAAAATATAACCAAAAATTATTTTTAAAAAATTTAGACATTGTATACAGTAACAGCAATATTGTTTTAAGAGTGACTTTAAGCACATAAATTATTTTGACTATTATAAATACCCAAATTAATGATAAAGGACATATGAAGCCACTATCTGCATCCAGAGAAAGAACTGAAAAATAGAAATATGTATAGAATAATTTTATATATATACACCTATTTGCATCCAATGGTAGCCATCTATAGGGCAGGGGTTGGGGGAGAGCAAAGAAAAAAAAAAGAAATGTACATGATTATTTTGTTGTGTATTTGAAAGCAATAGCAAATTGTGCAGAGTAGATTTGCAATTTCATGTGCAATCATCTTTTTTTATTGTACTATGTTATGGAGATACTTGTTTTATTCCATAAATTAAAAATAAAATTAAAAAAAGTTTTACTTAGGTAAGCATGAATACCATGGGATCTATATTGGCTGATGGGGTGCCCACACAGAAGAAACCTCTGATTTCTGAATAAGGATAATGATGATAGTAATAAATATTATTATTATAGCTGAAATTTCTATTGATCCCAAACCTCTATAGTATATAGGCTTTCAAAGTGTTTTCCTCACCCATTGTAAAGTGGGTAGGATCCCAAAATGAGTAATTTTCTAATCCAACTCCTGCATCTCCATTTTATAGATGAGTAAATCAAGTACATATATAAAAACATATACATGTACATGCACACATACATGTGTGTATGTGCATGACTGTATGCACATGTGAGTGTGTGTTTTACAATTCTTAGAAATTAAGTACTGTTTATTCTACAAAGGATTATCAGGGTACCTTGAAGCAAGTGTCGTTATTTTGAAATTGAAAATACTGTCCTCTGAAATTGGTGCAACATTTTCATCTTGGTAACTAAGGGCAAATTATTACAAAGGGGTGAAAGGGTGAAAAATGTGCTTCTATTAGGCCAGATAAGCTTGAAGTAATCATGCTGACAGCTGTGCTCTAGGTGAGACAAAGACCATGATAGGTCTGAGGAGGTGAAAGATGGGGCTTTCTGCTGAGAAATGCTAACCCTAACCCTTGTCCATGCCAAAGGTACATGCAGTGAATAATCCCCAGCATCTTGTCTTTTAATTTAAAGCTCAATGAAATTATTGAATTTCTGATCAACATGAAGGCCTGGACCAGAAGCCAGTAATCTCAGAAGTTTGAAATGTGGAAGGCACCTCAGTGGCCATCTCATATCTGAAATGAATAGGAACTACAACATATCCAAGAAGTGGTCATCCAGCATTTGCAGACCACATCTTTTCAAAACCCCAGCCCAGAACACATCGCAAATATCGAGTACGTGACTTTTGACGTTGTTAGGAAACAACATGCGCATTCAACAAATCATCTTCATTGTCCGATCCCATGATTGTTCGGTCCAATATTGATTGAGTGTTTACTGTGTGCAGAGCATTGTGCTAAACTCTAAGAGACGTGTACAAATTATGGAGTCCAGGGTTCTGCCATTGGGGA
This sequence comes from Vombatus ursinus, assembly GCF_900497805.2. NCBI lineage: Eukaryota > Metazoa > Chordata > Mammalia > Diprotodontia > Vombatidae > Vombatus > Vombatus ursinus. Next base: position 16,111,532 of record NW_020954642.1, read on the forward strand.
GCTTGCACTCTGAGGGGGCCTAGACCCTATTAATCACTCAGAACTATTTCTGAATAGTTGGATTAATGCATCCTAAGTGTTTCAGAGGTCAGTGAGGTGGTGCGGTGGATAACATGCCAGGCCTGGAGTCAGAAAGACTCATCTTCCTGAGTTCAAATCTGGCCTCAAGCACTCTCTATCCGTGTCACCCTGGACAAGTCACTTAATCTGGTCTGCCCCAGTATCCTCATCTGTAAAATGAGCTGGAGAAGGAAATAACAAACCACTCCAATATCTTTGCCAAGAAAACCCCAAATGGGGTCCCAAAGACTAAACTACTGAATAACAACAAATGTATCAAAGAGATGCAAATAAAGTGGTATGGGCATTTTGAGGAAGGAAAGGTCATAAAAAAGGGGGACAAGAGACAAAAGATAGACGGAAGGTATAAGAAAAGGCTTGGAGGAAATGACATATAAGGTAGGCTTTAAAAGATAATAATCTTAATAATGGCAATCATTTATCTAGCACTTTGAGGTTTACAAAGTGGTCTATGTGTGTTATTCCATTTGATCCCCCCAACCACCCCAGAAGGTAGATGCTATGATTATTCCCATTTTAAAGATGAGGACACTGAGGCTTAGAGTCAGTCAACTAGTATTTATTATGCTCCTACCATGTGCCATGTACTAAGAGGTTAAATGACTTCCCAGAGTCACTCAATCAGTATCTGAGGCAAGGTTTGAACACAAGTCCTTCTGACTCTCAGGTCAACACTCTAACTGAAAGACTAAGCTTCTTCTTGGAGAAATAGGAATGCCTAAAACTCTGGATCCCAGGATATAGTCAGAAAACATTGTAGAGATTATAGGATCATAATATCTGAGACATGGAATGAACTCTAGCAATCCTTGAGTCATACTCTTTCATTTTACAGATGTGGAAACTGAGACCAGAAAGTCCAGAACCACACAGATAGTGAGTGGCTGAGCTCTGATTTGGAATCAAGTCTTCTTGCTACCGATTCAGTGTTTTCCCCCCTCCTCCCACTCCCTGCATGTCCTCTGAGTAAGTGCAAGAAACATTCTTGACTCAGTGATGATGGTTTCTGAAGCACAATTAAAGACCTTCTGTTTGGCTCCCAATAAAGTCGGAGAAAATGCATTCTGCTTTGGGAGCTGAGCTCCTCTCCGCCGCTTCCTTTCTTAATTAATATTAATCATATTTGAGGGAAAGCTCGAGCCGGCTTTCAGGAGTCCATCTGTTCTTACCCGGCGTTCTGTACCTGAAGAGCTGCCTTTGGTCACAGGCCCAACTCTGCCTCTGACTTCAGTGAGAACCCTGCTAAGAAAAAGAAAGGACATGGGGGCCTGAACTTATGGAAGCCACCTGGCAAGGGTGGTGGGAGCTAGCTGCTCCCGCACAAATGGGCGATTATGACTTCCGGCGCAGAATGAGCAGCCAGCTCAGATAAAACGCCTAAGGAACAGCAATCTGCTCTAATGTCCCTAAATGTAACCATCCCCCACCCCATCTGACTGTCTGTCAGTCTCTCTCACTCTCTGTCTCTGTCTCTGGTTATGTGTCTCTCTGTTTCTGTCTCTGCCTCTGTCTGTCTGTCTCTCATTCTCTATGTCTCCATCTTTCAAGACATCACCCTTATGATGTCATTGGTCCTCTTCGAGAACGACAGACAAAAACCAACAATCTCTCGGTGGAAAAAGCACTTTACTCAGAGTCAAAGAGACCCAGGGTCCAATCCTCTCTCATTTTCTCGCTTCCTGGGTGACCTTGAGCAAGTATTTAATGTCTCTGGGCCTCATTTTCCTCATTTATAAAACCAGGGGGTAGGACTAGATCAGTTTTCACTTGTTTTTGTTATCATGGACCCCTTCAGGGTCTGGTGGAATCTAGCAATCTCTTCTCAGAATAATGTTTTTAAATGATCAAAGGGAATTCTAAATTTAATTTAGAGGTTAGTAAATCAGTAAACAAACATTTATTATGTGCTTCTTATGTGCCAGACATTGTGCTATGTGCTGAAAATAAAGATGCATTTTTTTTTCCTATTCAAGTTCACAGATATTCTGAAGATACCTTGGGTACCTGGGGATGGATTCCTGTTCTACAGGCTCACCAAAATCACTTCAAGGTAAATGGTAAGAGCCATTTATTGACTGGCTGACTAATTGCCATGTATTGGACTTTGCTAATTGCTTTAAAGGTGGGGAAGGATGTGACAAAGAGGTTAAAGCACAGTACCTGCCCCCACCCCCTGGGACCTTAAAGTCTAGTTAGGAAAACAAGGCAGAAATACATAGGATCAGAATTGGAAGGGACTTTGATTTAGAATTCATACAATCTAGGAGTTTTTAACATTTTTCTGTGTGTCACAGATCTCATTGATGGTCTGCTGATGTGTATGGATCCTTTCCATAATGCTGCAAAATGCATAAAATAACAAACTAGGGTTACAAAGGAAACAAATTATATTGAAACATATTAATCAAAATTTTTTTTTTAATTCGTGAATTCCATGTTAAGAATCCTTTAATCCAATCCCTCTCATTTTTATTTTATTTTTTTTGCTTTTCAGTGAGGCAATCAGGGATGAGTGACTTGCTCAGGGTCACACAGCTAGTAAGTATCAAGTGTCTGAGGCTGGATTTGAACTCAGGTCCTCCTGACTCCAAGGCCAGAGCTCTATCCACTGCGCCACCTATATGCCCCTCCCTCATTTTCATATATAAGAAAAGTCAGACTGAGAAAAGTGTAATGATTTGTTTTAAATCACAAAACTAGCAAATGGATAAACTTAGATTCAGACCCAGCTGTCCGAATTTCATCAATTGCGTGACAAAAAAATACACTCCAAATTTTGAAGGATCCATGATTTCTCAGGGTGACTGGTCACCCACCAAAGCAAATCCCAACCTTGCCACATCAGGGGAGATAGTTACCATGAGGTGTCATGACTGAAAAAAAAATCATCTCCTGGTGAGCAGATGGGTAGTGACAAGGCTCCCAACACATAGCTAGGATGGTTCTCAGAAGATGGACACACATAGCCCATGCTTGCAAACTAGGGGTAGTCCCTCTTGGCAAGGCCTACAGAAAGAATTTAATACTTCTCAACTACAGACTTGGGTTCTACATCCATCCAGGATCCATACATTTTTTTTTATGGAGGCCACTCTCCTCCACACACCAAAGGAAGTCTGACAAACCAGATAAAATATCCTCTAAACAGATCCTAGCAGGCTACAAAATACAATGCAGAATATGACCTACAGGAAACCAGAGCGTTGGTGAAGCATTGGGGTTGACTTCCCACACAGCTTTTCCTCCTCATCGTATTCCAAGCACACACAGATGTTATTACCAACTGAGAACGTAGACAATTGTACAAAGTGGGGCTCAGGCATGAACCACTAAGTGCTCTAGGGAACTTTTATCTCCCTTGGGTGCCATGACCCAGAAGAAATTATTACTGCTCCTGTTCAGAGCTAGAAGCTGAATATGTGTAGAACAGGCACCCACCTACACAGTCGGGAAGAATCACAGATCAACAGCATTTTAGAGCTAAGGGAGAATTTAGAGGTCATTTACTCCAACACCCTCATTTCACAGGTGAGGAATTAAAGTTAATAAAATTAGGTTAGGCCTAAAAAGGGTAAATAACTTATTTAGGGTCACCCAGGTAGTAAGTGTCAGAACTGTGATTTGAACATGTCTTCTGACACCAACTCCAAGGGTCTTTTACTCTACCTTTCTTAGTTACTCCATCACACACACACACA
>NW_020954642.1:16115320-16115581 GCF_900497805.2 Vombatus ursinus
ACACACACACACACACACACACACACACACACATATCCCATACACTCTCACACACTTGTCTTCCCTAAACACAAAGACATCCATGGTGTATGTATAGTAGAGACCATGAACAAGTGAAAAAGGACATTTGTCATGTTCCTGTATTTGTCAACAACCACCTCTGTGAGTACTGGAACTGGCCAGCTGGGCATGGGCAGCACAGCTTTCTTTCTTACTTTCTTTCTTTCTTTCTTTCTTTCTTTCTTTCTTTCTTTCTTTCTT
>NW_020954642.1:16115591-16135833 GCF_900497805.2 Vombatus ursinus
CTTTCTTTCTTTCTTTCTTTCTTTCTTTCTTTCTTTCTTTCTTTCTTTCTTCCTTCCTTCCTTTCCCTTCCCTCTGTTCACATAGTATTATACCCTTTCCTGCTGGTGCTCTGCCCAAAGGAATATAAATTTGATCACTGAAACCTCTGCTAGATATCTTGGGGTTTTCAGGCTAGATTTCTAGCTTAAGGACCCTCCCTTAAACCCAAATCACTCTGGCTGTCATTGATTGGCCAACGAAGTCCCAGGCCAAGCCCCACTTGGTCATTGTTTGGGCCCTGATTGGCTTAGAGTGAATGTAAATAGTAATTATTTCTGTTTTGGTCAGAAACCTTGAGAGTCTTCCTATCCCTGGTTGATTTTTTTTTTTGGGGTGGGGAATAGGTAAAAAAGACCATTCCCTGCCTCATTTCTTACCTAGCCTTAATCACTGAAAGTATGGTGCCTCAGTCAAACTGAGACCTGGGAAAGACCTTAGCTTAAAAAGGCCATGTTCTCGCACTGCATTGGGTGGGGGAGGGGGGGCATTTCCAATTGTCCTGATCTATATCTTGCCACTGGCCCTACATGGCTCTGGAGGAGAAAGTGAGGCTGGTGACTTTGCACAGCCCTCCCTCACTTCAATCCAATTCACTTGCAAGTCATGGCGTCACCTCCCTGACGTCACAGTCCTCTTCAAGAATGAAGGACAAACACCACCACCCAGAGACCACTTCTGTGCATCCCAGGGTAAGAGCCTTCAGTGTAAATGGAGAGTAGTTCATCCCCAGCACCTGACACAGTGCCTGTCATGTTGATATTAAACCTGTTTCTGCTCTGACCTCCTCCTCTCCACCTCTAAGCCACAAGGCCACAATGATGCCATTGACAAAAACTATGTGAAGGCCCTTTGCCTGGCTCTAGGTTCTTCCACAGAAATACCATATATTGATGAGTCAGTGATTGTACCTAGGTTCATTCTCTCCACCAGTGGAGCTCAGTACCCTTCTATGGGCTTCTTTTCCCTTGTGCTCTTTGCTTCAGCCAGACTGGTCTACTCTCTATTACCCTGACATGCCCCGAATCTTCAGGCTTCTAGGCCTTTGTCTATTATGTTACTTATGCCCAGAATACTCACCCCCACCTCATCCTCCCTTTTGCCTGCTGATAGTTGACCACTCTTTAAAGACCAATCCAAAGGGTGTCTCCTCCAGGAAGGATTTCTTTTCCTGATTTCACTTGTTTGTTATAACCACCACCCTCACAGAATCTCATGTAACATTTTGGTTATTACCTCTTTAATATGCTTTCCATGTAATATTGTGTATAAAGCTTTTTGTGATAATCATCAACTGGGTTGTGAGTTCAATGAGGACACGAACCATTTCTTAGCTAAACTTCATGTCTTCCCTGAAGCCAAGTGCAGTGCTCTGCATACAAATAAGAACTCGATAAATAAATATTTATTGAATCTTGGATTCCAGTAGGAGTCAGATGTATTAAACACTTAATAAATGTTTATGAAAGTGAATTGAATTTCATCAAGGATATGTATGATTTACATAGGAAGTAGGCCAGTCATATTGAGAACAAGGAATAACATAAACCGCTAAGTGTTGTCCATGACTTAATAAAAAAAAGTAAAATAAAGCAAAACAGAAAGTCTTCAGGCCATTGAATAAATCTTCTAGAGAAGACAGATGGAAAGGTGGAAACAGGAGTTATATGTGATAAGAAGCTACAGAAGGGTACTGAGCTCCCCAGTGGAGGGAAAGAACCCAGGTGGGATCACTGATCCATCAGAGCATGGAGTTTAACTGAATTTGCTGAATGCAGTCTACATCATTAATAAGTAGGCACCCAGAATACCGACTCTTTTGTCTCCCATTACAGGAGAATCCTTGCAGCTCTAGGATTCCTTCCCCACTCTCAGCTGGGCCATCTTCAGCCTGTGGAGGTTGAGATGCATTTGTTCACAGCAACAAGTACCGTTTTCTTGAATGAATTGGCATTTCTGGGCCAAACTAGGTCAATCCGCAGCCAAGATGTTTCTGAGCGGCTCTGGCCTTATATAATCAACTCAGAGCTAGTTCAGCCTGGAGCCATTTAATTTGGGGGAGGCGAAATTTAGCTGACTTTAAAGAAGGGGAAAGCAAGCTTGCAGAAAGAGATTGATTTCAGCAAAACACAAATTCAAACTTAACTAAAATGCCTTAACACTTCAAAATCAATTAAAATGAGATGGAGAGAAAGCCATGGAGAAATAGAGTATGACAGGGAGACTAGATTAGAAAAATAGGAAAAGGGGACACCAACATGCTCCAGAAGAAGGTTTCTGGGACGCTGAGTGAGGGGACTAAAACTCTGGGTGATTTCCTCAGAAAGGAAATGCTGGCAGCACTAAGTTAGGGGGACATTTTTGGTATGACTAAATAATGAGAATCAGAATGGAAAGGTCTCCCTCTCCTTCTTCATCTGTTTAATTCCTACCACCCAAAAGCCCAGACCAGATACCTTGAATTCCTTCCTTTATTCATTCATTTGTTTATCCATCCATTCTTCCATATACATTAACTATGTACCTATTAGGTTCAGCATACTGATCTGGGTGCTGGGGAACAGCTGCAGTTTAGATAAGATACGGTCCCTCAAGGATTCCATAATCTAGCAAGGGAATATGACACAAACACATAACAAACAATATTACATGATCATCATATCAGAGGAAAATGTTAGACTTGGATTCGGGAAGAATTGAGTTCAAATACTTTTTCAGGCACTTAGTAGCTTTGTAAACCTGGGCAAGTCTTTTAACATTTCTCAGCTTCAATTTCTACATCTGTGAAATGAGGGATAATAATCACATCTACTTCACAGGGTTGTTGAGAGGATGGAATGGGAATATAAAAACATATACATGTGTATACACACAAACATGTAAATGTCTATATAAATATATGCATACCTATATACATACCTATATACACATATGTATATGCGTATATACATATGTGCACAGGTATAAAATGCTTTTGTTGTTCAATTGTTTCAGTCATGTCCAACTCTTTGTGACCTCATTTGGGGTTTTCTTAGCAAAGATGCTGGAGTGGTTTACCATTTCCTTCTCTAGCATAAGATGCTTTACTAATCTTAAAGATAAATTGCATAAATAAATACAATATACAATACAATATAAATACACAAATCTATATAAATAGTATTATCAATATGATTATTATTTGTAATTTAAGGTGAGAAAAGTCAATATGCAGTGTGGAGATAGGGAGAGTTCTAAAGATATGATAGATGAATTAGGCTTTAAAGAATGTATAGAAATTCAAGAGGCAGAGGGGAGGTAGGAGTAAATTCCAGAAATGGGTAAAAGCAAAGGCATAAAGTGAATGTATAATATCGCAAATTAGAAAAGAGGACACAAGACTAAAATATTTCATGATGGAGGGATTGTGGAAAGATGGGCACACTAATGCCCTTTGTTGACATGGCTGTGAATTGGTACAACCATTTTGGAAGACAAATCAGAATTATACAAATAAAGTGACTGCATCAAAATATTTCTACCAATCCTTTTTGTAGTAGCAAACAATTGAAAACAAAGGAGATATCCATCAGTTGAGGAACGGCTAAACAAATTGTGGTTCTTGAATGTAATAGGATATCACCATGCTATGAGAAATGATGAATAAAGAGAAACATGAAAAGATTCATGTGATGCAAAGTGAAGTAAGTGGAGCTTAGATAAGAAGAGAGACAATGACTACATCAATGAAGTGGAGAAAACAAAAATCAGAAAACGATGGAAACTAAATGCTATAAAATTGTAAAGAATAACCTCAGCCCCAAAGAAGTGTGAAAATACACTCCCATATGCACTTCTTTGCAAAGGGTGGTCTATGTGACAAGAAGATGGCAAACTAGGCATTTTCTCCAATCTTCACAACCTCTCAAACATCCCCAAAACAGATTTCAGTGCGTCCAAGGTCTAGGACACCCAGAATCCAAAAGAAGATAAAAAAAATTTCCCTAAAACCATAAATTGATACTTACCGATACTGAACTCCTTCAGCCTCCCTCTGCTACCTCCCATGCTACTGAAAATAAGGCTGCACTAGCAGATTAAAGGACACGACATAGGCTTACATCAAAACCAACTCCTACACCTTGGTTCCCTCTCCTTCTTTTTAGTGATGTGGAGACCCCAGCTCCGGGCTATGGAACTTTGTTTAAGCCTCAACAAGCAGCCTGACCACAATCCTTTAGGAGCAAAAGCCTACCAGGGGCTACAACCTGGGAGCACCAGTGCTGCAAAGTTCTGAACTTTGTCCCAGGGAAAACAGACACCTTCTAGTTTCAGGTCAGAGAACTGAAGAACAGAGAAGTGTGACAGGTCACTAGGACGGGACGCTGTACATACTGGGAGAGGGTGTAGCCTCCCACTAAGTCTGAAAGAAATAACTTAGCACTCAACTAAGGCAAGTTCTGACCAACCAAAAGGCACTTGTGGCAGAAATCTAAGCTGTTGAACTGTGAATTGTCCCATGGGGGAGAAGGCTGAGACACTTTGAGATTTAATCCCCAAGGAAATCACAATCAGAAAGGAAAAAGTCAGGAAGTAAGTGGTAAGGAAAATAAGAAGGGAAAGGAGTAAAAATACCAAAGTTTTCAAGAAGAAGAAGAAATCTCAAAGACTTTTAATATAAACAGATAAATCAACAAGAAAAAATAGCAAGAAGAAAAGGAAAGATGTCCTCTAGATCTTCTAAAGAAGTTCAGGAATCTATGAATAGATACTGCAAAATAAATGAAAATGACCCAACAATTGATGGGACAGAAAACCCTGTGGAATTTGAAGAGATATTGAATAACAGCACACTGTACCTGAGTGGTTTAAGAGAAATGGGAATTATGAGAGCAGAATTTATGGCCTGCACAGCAAAAAAAAATAAAATGATCAGAATAGAAAAAATTTAAATCTGCAATGGCCTCACTAAAGAAACAAAAGAGAACAATAAGTTGGGAATGCAAAAACACAGAGATGAATGGCAGCCTAGAAGAAGATAAGCAAAAAAGAAGAACAGTAAAAGAAAATATGATCACTATGTAGGCAAAACATACTGAACTCAAAGACAGGATATGTAGAGACAACCTAAGAATTACCCAAAAGAACGTGGCAAGACAAAAAAACAAAAACAAAAACAAAAACAAAAAACCTTAATACCATAATGAAGGAGATAATAGAAGAGAACTGGCCATTACTTCTGAAAATAGAAAATGAAATTCCAATTGAAAAAATTCACAGATCACTGTAGAAAAAAAAAAAAGGCTACAAACTCCAAGATACTTTAACAATTCAATTCAGAAACAACAAGTTCTGCAAGCCATCAAGAGAAAGACCTTCACATACAAAGGAAAGGACATTTAAATAATGCAAGACTATTCTGCACCCACTAGAAAAAAGAGGAGGGAATGGAATAATGTGTTCCAAAGAGTATTAGACCTCAGGATGCAGCCCAGAGTGACCATTCTGCAAATCTGAACTTGACAATAGAGGACAAAAGATGAGCATTAAATAATAAGAGTTTGAAGCATTTTTAGGAAGATAAACCAAAACTGAAGAGATTATTTGCTTCTTGAACACACCAAGCAACAGAAATAAAGGAATGAATAAATGCAGCAGGCAAGGGCAGCAAAAGCAACAGAGTGACAACAGAAAGACTAGTAAGAGACTTTCTTTTAAATGTTCACAAGGAGACAGGTTAAGGCAGAAATCTTAGTGGAAGCATTAAAGAGGTGGACAGGGGACATTATGAACAAAACTTGGAGACATGCTGTCTACAGGTAAATGTTTCTTTTGTGCAACTACATTACAACATGGGAAGGTACATGAAAGGTAGGGAGGAGAGAGAAGTATGCGATTCACTGGGGTCAAATCAAGATCTAGTGATGACGGGAAGGTGACCTCTGTGGTCTCAGAAGAGAAGAGTCTACAAAGGGGTAGGTAAGGAGGAGGGTAAAGAATGAAAAGGAGGAATAAAGGAAAGAAGTCTTACTTTAGAGGTAGAAGGTGGTTCCACTGATAAATACTCCTGTGGATAAAGGAAGATGAGGACTTTATACTGAATGAAGCCTGGGTGAAGTGGTATTTGAAAAGTCTGCTTGTCTTGGGAAGGAACACTTGGAACCCCTGGGGAGAGTAGCACTTGGAGGAGTGGGAGAGCATCAACACAAGAAGATTTCCAGAAAAATGTAAAAAAAAAAAAAACTATCAAGAAAGATTATAGATCAGTGCAGGGTGTGTGGGGGGAGATGGTGCCTGAACATGGGGCAGTGTCCTCTCTGGCCACTGCAATAATTGGCATTGTTCTGAGAGTGAGGAATTACAGCAAAGAGGAATACATGAAGTAAGCCCTACAAGATAGTGGCAGAAAACGCCTCAAGGGGAAAGCCTAGAATGGATACCTTGCAGGTTTTGGTTATTGGAAGGATATAGAGAAAAGAGAGAGACCAGATGATTATAGCTGTCATGAATCAGAAAATGAAGGTCTAGAGTAAACAGAAGGTGAAGAATGATAATGAAGAAAGTAAGAGAAATCTCTTCTGGAAAGGAGCACAAAAAAAATGAAATTAAAAAAAATCTAATGGACAGGATTAGCTGAAGGGAAGGAGAAGAAAAGGGAATCTATTTGAGAGGGGAAAAGGGAGAAAAATATATAAGCAAATAAAAGCAGGAGAGGAATTACTAAACAAAACCTTAAAGAAAAGGTGTAACAAAAGGGAAGATGGGATTAGGGTGGAGAGGATAAGAGCCGACCTAAAAAAAAAAAGGTTTAAGTAAAATGACTGAAGGAATATAATGCTGTTTACAGCAGAAGAGGTAAAAAAAAAAAATCTTGGTATCCTCACATCTGTTCCAAATATCAATTTCAGTTTGGCCATAGTCATCAAGGCAGCTTTCAGAATTTCAGGGGGCAAAGGAGGCTAGAATGCTAGGACTGGGATCTGGTGTTCTGGTTCCCCTTGCCTCCTGAAGTTCTGAAAGGTTTTGTTAGTAAGGACAGAACTCTAGTAATCTTTATGGCCCAGCTACTATGACTAGCCATCGACTCTTGATTTCCAATAACCTAACAACAATGAATAAGAACTTAGTGACGTGTGATCTGCATTCTTTCAAAGAGGAATGCTGATACCATAGCCCCCTTTCAAACCCTGGTGAGATCTATCATTGTTTGGCATATTAATATCAGAATATCGGCATATAATAAAAATAAATCACCGACGCACTGTTAAAAACCCATCCATCCCTCCTCTGAGAAGGTACTGTGTTAAGTGCTTTACCAATATGATTTATTTGATGAAGGGGAAAGGACTTTATAACACAGAGTATAGAATCAGAAAGGATCCCAGAATATTGAATGTTAGAAGTAAAAGGACTATTAGAAATATTCTCATCCATTATACTAAGAAAATAACTAAAATCTACCTACCCAAAGATCCTACTGCTAGGCATATCCCCAAAGGAGGTCAATGATTAAAAAAAAAAAAAGGTCCCACAGAAACCAGAATATTTATAGTAACATTTGTGTGTGTGCAAACATCCACGTGATGTGTATATAGTAGTAAAGAATTGGGAACAAAGTATATCCTTCAAGGAGAATAATTAAATTTTTGGTATGTGAAAAAATTGAATATTATTGGACTATAAAAAGTGATATATGTAGAATACAGAGAAGCAGCAGAAAACATAAAAACTGATGCAGAAGGTAGGACTTTAAATGAGGTTTCAGGGAAGCCAGGGAAGCCAGTAGGAGAAGATGATGGGAGAGAATTTCAGGCATATGAAAAATGAGTCATATTTTTGGACCGAGCCAGAAAAACACACATACATACAGTTACTATAGTAATGTAATAACAAAGAGACAAGAAACTAAATACCAAATCAATAATAAGCCATCAAACATTTATTAAGCACCTACTATGTGCCAGGCATATATAGGCTAAGCAATAAGGATACAAAGAAAGAGGAAAAACAGTCCCTGCCCTCAAGGATATCATAGCCTAATATGGAAGACAACATGCCCTTAACTATATACATACAAGCTGTAGATAAGATAAATTGGCTATAATCCACAGAAGGAAGACATGAGCATTAAGGCAGATCAGGAAAGACTTTTTTTTTTTAGGCAGTTGGGGTTAAGTGACTTGCCCAGGGTCACACACAGGAAAGACTTCTTGCAGAAGGTAGGACACTAACTGAGGTTTGAAGGAAGCCAGAGGAGCCAGTAGAACATAATGAGAGAGAATTTTAGGCTTATGAAAAATGAATCATATTTTTCCAATATGACAATGCTTGACTATGTACCTTCTTCCATTTTAGGTCAGACTATGAGTGTGAAACATTGCACATGATGTTGTAATCCATTAATATGTTGGTTAGTTTTATTGAAGTATCTTTCTCTAACTTTTTTTAATGTTTTTGTTACAAGTGATAGTTTTCTGGGAGGGAGAAGGAAAGAAATACCTTGAGAAATGAAAATGATGAAAAATAAAAGTTATATTGATAGTTTTACAAATTTAAATTTGGAAAAAGAAACCATATGAAATACTCTCCTCCCTTACTTTACAGAGAAGAAAACTAAGGTTTATAGATATGAATCAACATACTTACGGTAACCCAGTCGGTGAAGAGCAAAAGATGGACCACAATTTAGGTCTTCCAGACTTCCAGTTTATCCCACTGCTCTCCGCTTCCCCTCTCACCCTGTATCAAGTCATTAAAAGGAAAGGGAATAAAACTATTTCATTGCTTTTGACAGGGTGCCAACCATTGACAAAGATCTTCACTTTTGCTTGTCCGAAGGTACAAAACCATATACAGGAGAGAGTAACACAAATCCAGACATTCAAGGATCAGATGAAAAAAAAAACGGTCATGCATCTTAACATCCTGGTTGGCAAAATATTCCCTCTGCATTCAATATTTTTGGGCTCTGAGTAGGAGGAAACGTATGGAACACAGCGTGATTACTGAAGTAGAGAAACATAGATTAAAGTTGACTATTGAGATTCCTATTTATTATATGGGTTTTCTTTTTCTTTTTACTTTTTTTCTCTTTGTTCTTCTTTTAGTAAGGCAGAAATGGGAAGGAGAGAAAATAAATGCTTGTTAATTGGAAAAAAGTTTAATTTAAAAAATGTTTTTTTGAGAGTTCTTGGATTCCACTTAGAAGCAAAAAAGGGCATGGGGATCAAATAGAGAAAATGACTAATGCAAAATTAGAGATTGAATTCATGGTGGAGTCAATACTCAAGAATGAGAGGTCTCTAGACCAGTATTTTTTTTTCTAAGCCACAAGATTTTCTCCTCTTTCAATATATCCATTACTCTCAAATAGAGCCCAAAGAGCAATCATCTTTTCATATATGCATCCTGAGATATATCTGAATTACTGTATTATCATAAATGCCCCTTTTCAGTAGATACACCTGGGCTGATAGATAGCATAACCATGATTCATGAAACACCTTGGGGAATTGGGTGGGGTTTGGGGGCAGGTCATGGAGATCATCACTGTACCAGGTAAATATATGCAAGCATTCACATAAAGGCAGATTCTTCAGGACATCCACCGAGCTTCAGGTGAGCCCTTTGCTGAGCTCCAAAGGTATATTAGGGTCACTTCTACTCTCCTCAACTCAGCCATTTCTGCCAGAAGCCAACAAGATTGTGGAGACCACCTGCAATTCTCATCACCCTGCTTTTGGATCATGTACACCAGCAAAATGCCTCCATCACATATCAGAAAAACAGCATAATTATTTTCAAAGTGGTACATGTTCCAGTATCTCCACTGGGTTTCTCTAATTATAGGGCTAACACTTTAAAAAATGAGCACATCCATTTTACTTTTCTTTTCTAGTTAATATCTTTAATTAATACAGGCATGACATCCAGCGAGTATTTAGTAAACAATTTATCTTTACCTGGATATCAATTAGAGAGTTAAATGGGGCACTGAGAGGTTAAAGTACTTGCCCAGGGTTAGACGGATGGTCCACGTCAAAGATAGGACTTAGCTCAGTTCTTCTTGACTCCACGTCTGTTCTCTATCCAATATATAAAACTGTTTCTTGGTACTTAATTCTCTAAGGCTTTAAGCTGCAGAGCAGATGTCAATCTCTAATCAGAGAGATTGTGTTATCTAGAAGCTCCATATACCAATCAAATCACTGAGCCAATTTGTTTTTAATCTTTATTTACGTAGTACAAATGTTCCTATTTCTTAATGGTCTTTGAATCCCCTAAGATACCATAGTGACATACAAAATTTCCAAATCATGATAGGGTATAATCAAATATCACTTCCCACCCTGTTCTTCCTAAACAACAATCACCAAAAGTTGCCTGAAGTACTTTGTTCGATTGTAGCCACCACAGTTAAAGAACAACACTGAGAAATGTCAAGAGATGAGCAACCAATACGGTGAAGATTGAGTTCATGACATACGAAGGAACTGGGCATGTTTAGCCCAGAGGTTAAAAGACTCAAGGAAGACATGGTTGCTATATTCAATATTTGAAGGACTGTCATGTAGGAGGCTTAAGAACCAGGAGCGGTGGGTAGAAGTTAAAAAAAGGGCAGTCCAGGCTTGATATCGGGGAAAATCTCCTGACAATTAGAGCTGTCCAAAACCGGAATATGTTGCCTTCAGAAGTGGTGAATTCCCCCTCATTGGAGGTCCTCAAACCAAGTATGGAAATTGCTGTTCAAGGGGATAGCCAGAGCTCCCCTCTAGCTTCCAATTCTATGATTCTCTGTTTCTAAGCCTATAATATAGCAATTAGATAGCTATTCTAGTTTCTTGTTCTGATTTGCCCTACTGTTACCACAATCAGGAGGCACAGGGGCATTCTACTGTGGAAGAAGGAAGACAGTAGTTGCTGCCAGTAGGTATATTAAGGACACCAGCTTTTCTCCCATGTCAAGGAAGCTTCTAGAGAGACCATAAAAGCAAACATTGCCCCAACTTCATAAACTGGTTAGATCAGGTGGAGAACCTACAGCCTCGAGGCCACATGTGGCCCTCTAGGTCCTCAAGTGTGGCCCTTTCGCTGAATCCAAACTTAAAGGACTGTCATGTAGGAGGCTTAGACTTTTTCTGTTTATCTCCACAGAAGAGAACCAGGAGTGGTGGGCAGAAGTTACAAAAAACCTTGAAGTTTGGATTCAGTCAAAGGATAGCACTTGAGGACCTAGAGTCTGGCCTCGAGGCTACAGGTTCCCCACCCCAAATTTGATCCTAAATTATAGTTTACACTAAGGTTATAGGCTAGAATGTTTTTGTTTGTTTGTTTGTTTGTTTTATTTGTTTTTAGGCAATTGGGATTAAGTGACTTGCCCAGGGTCACACAGCTAGTAAGTGACAAGTGTTTGGTCTGAGGCCAGATTTGAACTCAGGTCCTCCTGACTTTAGGGCTGGTGCTCTATCCACTGCGCCACCTAGGTGCCCCTAGAATATGTTAACAAAAGGAAAAGCAAGAGAGCTTACTGAGACTTCTTTTTGATGAAGCAAAGACCCTCTGGGGAGTTTTATTAACTGGGCCCTTTTCTCTGTATATCTTTCCTTGTGTGTGTGTGTGTGTGTGTGTGTGTGTGTGTACCAGGCTCTTGGGGATTTCAGTGAGCTAACAGAGTTATTAAGTACAAAGAATAGAAAAGATCTAGGCAGGGATAGGCAGTGAAAGCTACATCTTTGACACCACCTTCTGAACCCTACCCTATTTCTTGAGGTGTGCCAAAGCTCATGGGACCCTGCTAGTCAAAAGTTATAAGACCCTTATCCCTGTAATAGTTACTTCTGGATATCAGTCGAACTTGTAAAAATGATAGCATCAATGCTCCATGGTCACAGACACTGTCATTTTTTTTTTTCATTTTAACAAAGAGCCCATCCTCTTAAATAATGAATGTTTGAACCTTTCCTTGAAACCTTCCTTGTCAATTCTAATCATTTGTTTGTTTGAACTAAGCTCCTGACACTTCATTTTACCACGAGCTCTATTTCCCTCTCCTCTCCTGTCAGCAGATGGGAAAAGCCAGGTAGCAGTAGGCCCTAAACCATCTTTGTACTCTGTCTGTGGCTATGAAGGATCCCTTTAATCCCCCCTAAAGAAAACAGTGCAAACAGGTGCATAAACTAGAGTCAAACAGGAAACTCCACAATCATTATCTTCCCAGTGCAGCGTCCTAATACCCCCTTAATATAGCATTTCCCAGCATGCTCTTAGTAACGGCTTCTCTCTTTCATAAGAGTCCTATAAAATTCATAAATATTCCTCAAGGAACCCAGAGAGTGCCTAAGAGTCTTTAATAGCTATCATAAAATGAGGGATAAAATGTGGGAAAGAAGATCAGTCATGATAATAGTTCAAGATACGCAGAGCTGTGAATTTCCTCTCGCACCAAGCCAGTGAGTTTTATGGCAATGAGATACTACTGCCCAGAGCACCCACCAAGATGGCAGAAGGATTCAGCTTGAGGGACCAGGACAGGAGGGAGAAAGGCAATCTCTTTTGGTAACAAGGGTTTAACTCTAGATAGACGGTGAGGCTAAAGGGTTTGTCAAAAAAACTTTAGCAGAGAGCAGATGAGGATGAAGGTTGGAGTTAAAGTCCCAACTCTCCCTTATTTCCAGTTCTCCACTGATCAGCACTGCCAAATTCAGAGTTGGTTATTGCTATTGATGCTAATAGGAATTTCCTAAAGTATCTCTTTTTAAAATTAACAAATATTTACTGTGTCTAATATTCAATTCAGTTGAATCGAATAAGCATTTATTTATCATAGACTGCGTGCCAGGCACTGTGGTAGGTGAAAGGAATACAAATACAAATGAAGTACTTCGTACCCTCAGGGAGCTTGTATTCTACTAGTGGATGAATAAATGAATATGACTCATTCCCGGGTGGTCTAATGGTTAGGATTTGGCTCTGTAGCCCAAGTTCAATTCCCTGTTAGGGAAGGCTATTTTGGGAGCAGCGAGGTAGTACAGTGGTTAGTGCACTGGGCTTCGAATCAGGAAGACCTGAGTTCAAATCCAGCCTCAGACACTTAGAAGCGAGCACTAGACAAGTCACTTACCCCCATTTGCCTCAGTTCCTCAGTTGTAAAAACAAGGACATACTGGTGAAGGAAATGGCAAATCACTCTATCTTAGCCTAGGAAACCCCATGAACAACGCATGGGATCATGAAGAGTCAGACACTATTGAACAACAACAAAAGGTGTGACTTATGAGCCCCTAGTCCCATAGAGGAATCATGAAGAAAGCCATGTGGTGGCTGGGAAAAGTCTATCTCTATTCTTTACTAGTACTGAAATTTGGCTGCATTTTGCATGATTTCTCTATAGGAGCTGTCTGCAGGATTTTAAAGATCATGTTGATATGCAGATATTGCCTCTGGGATGGTATTGCTGAGTGAATTTGGTTCTAAAAAGAGTATGGAACTCAAGAGAAAGACCAACATTCTCAACACATGGGCTGTAGATAGTTCAATGGACTACAAGTCATTTGAAATGGGTTCTAGGTTAAACTCTACTTTAAACTCAAAGGGTGATTTTGGAGAAATCATGTTCCCAGACCTCAGATCTTCACCTATCAATAAGATGGTTTAACTAAATGATTGATCAGGACCCTTTCACTTTTGTCTATGTTCTTGTAGTCTCTGATCCTATGAGATTAAATGGTATTCTTACACCAAATCAGGCCTAAAAGCAGTGTGAGGAATGTGGGAAAATGAAACGACCATTGCATTTGGCATTAGAAGACATTAGTTTATATTTAGACACTACCATTTATTAGCTGAGTGATGTAAGCCTCTGGCCTCAAACCCATCAGTGAGTTAGGGGGATGTCTACACCAAACAGGTGAAGGCTTCCCCAGTGGAATGGGCAGATGAGAACAATTTGTTCCAACAGCCATGAGGTGACTGAAGAGCTTGGTCAGACATGAAAGATACCAAGGTCATCCACTGCATCCCAGGCCATCTCCATTCATCTTGATTTTTGTCATGCCACTGGACTTGGATAACTCTGTTTTTTTTTGGTTTTTGTTTTTTTTTTGTTGTTGTTTTTGTTTTTTTTTTCTCCTAGGCAATTGAGGTTAAGTGACTTGCCCAGTGGCACACAACTAGTAGATTTGGATGACTTTGAAAGAGAGATTGAGGCTGCTGACTTTGTGCAACTCTGCCTCACTTAAATCCAATTCACAAACAAGTAAGTCATCATCCCATGATGTCACTGGTCTTTTTCAAAGTACGGACAACAACAAATGCAAAATCTAGACAAAGTAATTTGAGGGGGATGGGACTCTAACAGCTTAGGGGAATCGAGAAAGACCTGATATGGGAGATGTCATTTGAACTGGCCTTTCACAGGTGTTAGAGAATGTATGAGGTAGAAGCATAACCAGTCAAATGATCACAGAATCCTAGAGTTGGAAAGTCAGCTAATATAACACCTACCTGAACAAGAATCCCCTTTAATGACAGCTGATATTTCTACAGATTTTTCTAATCTTTGAAAAGTGCTTTGAATAGAATATTTCACTGCAGCCTAACAACTCTTTTAAGTAAATATTAAGCATTTATTTTTATTATTAATTTATTATATTAAGTATTAATATTAAGTAAATATTCTCTGCTTTTTACAAAAGAAAAAACTTGAGGCTGAGGAGGTCAAAGACCAGACCAGTCTCACACAGCTAGGATGGGTCCGAGGTGGTTTTGAATTCAATTCTTGCAGACTTCACGTCCTGTCTTCTTTCTGCCATACCAGCCAAATGCTCTGCTTTTCCAGATGGGGAAACCAAAGACCAGAGAGAGCAGAGGTCCCTCACCTAAAGCCATGCAAACAACAAACAGCAGGACTGAGCTCCTCTACCTCCACTGAAGAACACCAGAGATGGAGGTCTCTCAAAAACTGACTAACCCAAGCCTCCCATTTTACAGAGGAGAAAACTAAAGCCCAGAAAGATCCAATCATTAGCTCAACATCACTGACAATAATTAGCTGTGATTTTTTTTAACTCTAAATTCAGTGCTGCCCCATGAGTTCAAGCACTGTGGGTGATATAGAGAGGGAAAAGCTACATTCCTTTCCCTCAGAGAGCTCAAATCAGACTTTGTTTTCTATGACCCTATACAACTCTCTTAAGAAGTCTCTCTGCCTCTATCCTTACCCTCTTCAATCTACCTATTAAAACCCAAGTATTCTCCCTAAGGGTAGCTAGGTGGTAGAGTGACTGGAGGGATGGCCCTGGAGTTGAGGACCTGAGTCTTACTGATACTAGCTGTGTGACCCTGGGCAAGTCACTTAACCCTGTTTGTTCCTCATCTGCAAAGTGAGCTGGAGAAGGAAACGACAGTACTATCTCTGCCAAGAAAACCCCAACAGGATCACTGAGAGTCAGATATGACTTAAACAACTGAAAAACAACAATGTCCTTTTCAGCTTTCTGTGACCAGGATTTCAGTTCCAACTCTATCACTTATATCTCCTTTTGACTGTGGGAAGGTCCCTTGCCTACCCTGAGCCTCAATCTCCTTATCTGTAAAATGGGAGTAAATGCTCCTCCTGTCCTTCATGATTATGAGGTAAGGATAATAATAATACATTTCTGTGTTGCTTTGCCAGACATTGTCATTGTGGGAGCCGTTATTCTAAGGCAGTTAAGTTGATCATAGACCAGGGTGATCTGAGAAGGTTTCCTGGAGGTGCCACGCCATTCACAACGTTCCAAAGAGCCCCAAATGAAGTGGAATCATATGTAAATTTGCCCTATTTTCCACTGCTCTGTCTACTTTTGCTGACAGGGCAAACACAGTGGAGTCCCATCACCGCTGACACGTGTAAGAGGGACGCAAACTGGCACAATATCAGAAACTTCCAGTAGGAGAGGAAGCGCGTTGGACTGAAAAGAGGCTGGCGGGGAACAGAAAGGCTTTCATTGTGTGCCCTGTCTCCAGGCAAGACGGGGAAGTCATTAGAAAAGGAAATTAGGATGCTCAATGCAGGTAATTTAAGATTATAGGGTAAGTCTAAGAAAATGATGATGAGGTTAAACGGTGGGGCTGACTCACTTAGAATTGATGTTCGGCCCTGGTTACCACATTATGAAATGATACTGTAACACCTAGAGAGAGGAGAAACTTGTTCCCGGAATTAAAAGTATAGCTCGAAGGGCAAACATAAAAAATTTATATTGCACAATTTAACAAAGGCTCCCTGAGATGAAGAGTTATGACAGGATCTTGGAGAAAACCAGAGGTCAGGTTTTCATTCATCACCCCAAACCTCTCTTGCTTGGGAGGGGAATTATATCCTTCCTGCTTTAGGCAAGCCAGGATGAGTTCACTGGCCAATTGACCTACTTCTTGCTTCTGAGAGGCTTTGCTTATCTCTTCCTCTCAGCCCACCACCCCTAAACCTTCCACTTGGTAGCCATAGCTACTTTGAGGCCTCAGGCCCATGGCTGACGGTTTTCTGATGAAGTTCCTCGAAGAGAGTTTCCATTTGATGTTACCTAGGTCACAAAGGCACCAGAGGGGGAAAACAAAATGTCCCTTGAGCTGTGTGGAATATGCTTGACAGCTGGGGTCATGTTGGTTGCGAAGTTTAGCTCTCTCTGCTCCACTAATGACCTGACTATCAATCCCAGAGACAACTAGGAATCCCTTTCTTGAATTTGAAAAAAAAAAAAAAAGATTCGCATTACATATTGGAAAGAACTCTGGATTTTTGTGTCAGAAGGAATGGATCCAGTCCAAACTCTTCTACTTAGTAACTGTTGGACTTGTGTAAGCTCCTGAAGATCCCTTGGCCTCAGTTTCCTCATCTGTTCCTACTGCCCCAAGGATCAAAGACAAAACCTCTATTTGGCATTTAAAGCTCTTTGCAGTCTGGCTCCAACTTACCTTCTCAGGCTGGTTTCATATTACTCCCCCTAGATACACTCCATCTCATAGCCAGACTGACCAATTTGCCGTTTCCTTTACGTGTCTCACCATTTCCTATCTCCATATCTTTGCCTAGGGTGTCTTTCATGCTTGGAAAGTATTCCTTCCTCATCTCTTCCTCTTAGAATCCCTTGACTCCTCCAAGGCTCAGCTCCTCTTCCTACATAGAAGGGGGTGGTGTCCATCCTGATCCCCCAGTTGCTAGTGCTCTCCCCTGCCCCACTGAAATTTATATTTACATGTATATATATACATATATATATATACATATATATATATATACGTATATATATATATATATTTTTTTTTCCATGTATCTGACCATGGTCCAGGGAGCCCCTGATATACAGGAACTACATAGACCAAGCTTTAGTCTGGGATCCTGACCCCAAAGGTCCTACTTATTTGACTCATCATGGTGTCACTCCAGAGTTTTTTGTTTTGTTTTGGTTTGTTTTTCCCAAGCTAATTCCCAAAATAAAACTTAGATACAGGTCATGTCTAGGTTTATCCAAATTTGTATAACAGGATCACCCATTCCATTACTGCATTTACATACAAGGGCTGCAAAGAGCTTTATGAATAGTATCTCATTCGATCCTTATCACCCTAAGAGGTGAGTGATATTATTATTCCCATTTTACAGATGAGGAAAATGAGGCAGAAGCTAAGTGACTTGACCAGGGTAACATAGCTAGTCAGTGTCTAAGGTTGGGGTTGATCTCAAGATTTCCTGTCTTTGGGTCGTGTGCCCTATCTACTGCGAGATCTGGCTGCCCTTGAATAAGGATCTGTTCCCTCTTTGACACTGGGTGGCACAGTGGCTAGGGCACTGGGCCTGAAGGCAGAAAGACCTGAATTCAAATCCAGCCTCAGATTTGACCTGTGTGACCCTGGGCAAGTCATCTAACTTTTCAGAAAGTAGACGTTTATTCAAAAGATTATAAAATCATAACATCTCACAGTTGGAAGGTACTTCAGAGGCCATCCAAACACATAGCTGAACAAAAATCCCAGATTTCTTTTTCACAAACTATTGTCCAGTTATGCCTCCACTAATTATACTTGAGCAAAGGATTCTTTTTTTCACCCAGGTAGAGGCCTTCGAATCCCTATTAAACATCACCTTAAATTCTGCCCGTTGCTCTGGCCTGCAGAGATGTTCTTGAGTGAGAATTCTTCCTGGCAAAGAGACAGCTATTGCCTGCTAGCTTTGTGTCAGATGATAGAACAGAATGAATTGTGAATGCTGTGGTTGCAATTAGCAGCTCCAGCCCGATTAGTGTTCTCAAAAGACTTTACTGATCATTGCCTACAGGAGAAAAAAAAAATGCTATTCTGCAGCCTGTTATTCACAGCCTTGTAGAAGTTTACTCCAACCTTTTCCAGGACAACCTTTTGTCCCAGCCTTCATAACATAATCATTGTCCCCCAAACATAAGTGCCACAGGGGAATTCTGCACAGAGGAGTAGGTTGGACCAATCCATCCTGCAGACCCAGTTCAAAAGATTCTAACTTCCGTACCTTTTCACAGTCCTGGGACTCCCTCTCTCAATTCTAAAGGCAATGTGGTATAGAGAAAAAAAGTGCTGGACTTGGGCATCTGGGTTCAAATCCCAGCTCTGACACTTCCCACCTGCATGTCCATGGGCAAACCACTAGGTTTCTTTGGTCTTCTGTTTCATAAATGAACATAATGATGCCTTCATTACTTACCTCCTAGGGGGGTGGAAAAAGCACTTTGAAATGGTAAAGTGTGTTTTGTTTTTGGTTGTCTTTATCCTAAATATTCTTCAAGACTCATCTCAAGTTCAGCCTTTTTTGTGCAGCCTTCCCTGACCACTGCAGCCTATGAGCATCTCACTCTCACTCCTCCAATAGCTACAGATTTATCTCCCTCCCTGTATTCTATAATCCAGCTAAAGTATTCCATTTACTTTTCTTTTTGCATGATAATTTATCTCCTGACTCCATGTATGTGCACTGGCTGTCCCTGCCTCCCAGCATCTCCAGAATGCTCTTCTCCCACCTCTGTTTCCTAGCTTTCCTGGCTTCCTTCAAGGATCAACTCAAAGGCAGGAGGCTCTTGGACTAAAATTCTATGTAACTAGAATGGGCATAATCACTGAGACATTATCTGCCTCATTAGAATGTGAGCTTGAGATCAGAGACTGTTTCTTTGTTTTGTTCTCTTTTTGCCTTTAGTTGGTTAGGTAATTAATGAGTAAATGCTTATCTTCTTGACTGACTAGCCATCTCTGCCTCTCATTAGGTACTTAGAATTTAATATCTGGTATTATTGTGGTCCATCGATGTATATGGGCTTTGTCAACCTAACTAGATTGTCTTCAAGGTCCTTGAGAATCTAGAGCATGTCTCATTAATAACGGTATCCAGGGATGCTTTGAAACTTGCTTGTGCCTGCTCTCAAGAGCTGGTTGTTAAATATTCAGCATTTATACCCCAGAAATTGACAAATGCTACAAATCAGAACCTGATTTATTGTTTTGTTAATTGTCTAGACTTAAGAAAGTTATGGAAAAAATGTTAACAATGAAGATTAAACTTAAAAAGTATGTTATACAAACTTTTTCTTTTCCAGAAAGCCAGTTGTTAAACATTACCAGCATACTCCTAACAGGGTGAAGCACATAGTATGTCAAATGTTAGTCATTCCTGTTTTCTAGATGTGCAAATGCTTGAAGCATCTGCGATTTTCATTAGCATGGGATACTCTTATCCTCTCATTGAGGCAGCCTATGGCCCATCTGTGATTTAGGAGTTGAGTCTTTGTTTTTGTTGAGCTGTTTCAGTTGCGTCTGACTCTTTATGACCCCATTTGGGGTTTTCTTGGCAAAGACACTAGAGCGGTATGCCATTTCCTCTTCAAGTTCATTTTACAGGTGAGGAAGCTGAGGTAAATAGAGTGAAGTGACTTGCCCAGGGTCACACAGCTAGTCGGTGTCTGAGGCCACATTTGAACTCAGTTCTTCCTGAATCCAGACCCAGCACTCTATCCACTGCATCACCTAGCTGCCAGTTGAGTCTCAAGTACCTCTAGAGTCACATACAGGTCAAAGGACATTTATTTAGGCAGCAAAGTGGCCAAATGGATAGAGTATAGGACTTGGAATCCTGTCTCCACCACGCACTGCTATGTGACCCTGGCCAAGTCACTAACCTTCATTCAGACTCAGTTTTCTCATCTGTAAAATATGGATAACAACAGC
>NW_020954642.1:16135843-16184995 GCF_900497805.2 Vombatus ursinus
GCTGTTGTTACTGTTGTTTGTTATGGAGGTTACAGATTAGGAAACTATGCTTGAGAGAGATTAAAACAGTTAGACCAGGGTCATAGAACTGAGACAAGGAACCTTTATGAAGGCTTTCCTAATCTCTCCCTCTCCTTAGCTAAGAATGTTCTCTTTCTCCTCATGTTTCTAGATCCTTTCTCTATCTCTCATTGGAACCCATCTACCTCTCCCCTCTATAATACCTTCTATAACAAACGCTTTTTCTATCATTGCAATCACTTTCTTCAGCCCGTAAGGTGGCCGCGTCCAGCTCTCGATTCCCAGCACCGAGCTCAGGGCCTTGACAATATTCAGCACTAAAATGAAGCGATGGGGCAGAAGGAGCGGATGGGGAGGGCAGCGGTGTCGAGAATTACCAATATTGCACAGCTTGGCTCGGGAGAATCTCATCCGCAGCTAATAGTCTCGGTCTCAGTCAAAGCCATGCGTCTCCGTAAAGCCCCTGTATCTGCCGTGTATACCCACCGCTGCCTCTTAGTGCTCAATGAGATGATGGTTTCGAAGCTCAAGGCCATGACGAAACCGTCGACTATTTGCCTTCCTGCTGTAAACTCCTTTGGACAGTTCATAAATGTTTGATGTGTTACATCCCTGGGAAAAAATGCATTACTTCCTAAGTCTGTGTTATCTACATTGACATCTCAAATGAAAGGGGGGAAAAACAGGACAGCTTTTTTCAAATGAAAAAGATGATGAAATATTTTCCACCTATGTGAGAGCTTTAGGCTTTCGAGGTTTGTACCAGCGCTTGTCCCTCAGGCTCTCCTACTGAGCCAGTGCCTGTTCGTCTTGGTTTTGTAGTCCGACAGGCGGACAGATTAAGTCGCTCGGGATACAGATGATGGAAATAATAATGATAACTCACAATTCTGTAGCACTTTCAGGTAAACAAGGCACTTCTTCCTAATCCTCCTGTGCAGCCGATAGTGCAAGAAGCATTATCATTACCCCCATTTTACAGATGAAGAAACTGTGACGCAGCTGACAAATGACTTACAATAATTTGTGTTTAAATAGCAGTTTCAGGTTTAGAGTATATTCACTCAGCTATAGATCTGTTCTAAGTCTTCTACATGGTGTGCAAACCCAGAAATCCTCAGTCTAATTCTAGCATTTCTTCACACTAACCTAGTTTACCACTCAATATATTATTTCAGGTTCAAACCATTTCTAGTCTACTAATTTTGAGAAGCAGGGCCCTCATTAGAAATAACTGCTCACATACAATGAATGTTCATACTCCTATCTGCCACAAAGGCAGCTAGGTGGTACAATGTATAAAGCACGGGGCCTGGAACCAGGAAGACTCATCTTCCTGAGTTCAAATTCGATCTCAGACACTTACCAGCTGTGTGACCCTGGGCAAGTCACTTCACCCTGTCTGCCTCAGTTTCTTCATCTGTAAAATGAGCTGGAGAAGGAAATGGCAAATCACCCCAGTATCTTTGCTGAGAAAACCCCAAAGAGGGTCAGGGAGAGTCAGACACAACTGAACAAAAACATTTTCCATATGGTAGTAAAGGATAATGAAAAGAGCCTTGACTATAAGCCAGATGATTGATTTTGGGTTCAAGTCACTTTCTCACAATGTGATTGTAAGTTACTTCCCCACCCTAGGACTCAGTTTCCTCTTCTTTAAAATGGAAATAGCAAATCCCTTGCCCCCTCTCCAGACATTCTATAATATAATTTCATAACAATATGATTCCTGTGTCTTTCTTCGCTGAGCCCCACACAAATGATCTCTGCCATAGTACCCACCCCACCATTCTTAGTTTCTTTAAATGAGTACCTTTTTTTAACATACAATTTTCTACCACCCCTTTTTAATCTATTCCTTTTGAACAAGAGGTAGCCTTTTAGAATGGCATTCCAAATATGAATGACCCTTAATGAGTCCATGTAGATAAGTTTGAAGCCTTGCCTTGGGTTTTCTAGTATATCTATACCTTTGTACATGGTTATGGAGACATAGAAGGCCATGACTTTCATTGCTGGTTCTTCTTTTGTATTATGAATTTATTTTATTTTCAATTCATGAAACAAAACAAGCATTTCCGTAACACAGTACAATAAAAAAGATGATTGCACATGAAACTGCAAATCTACCACGTAGAACTTGCTATTTCCTCCAAAGCTACAAAGTGTTATCGTGTAAATTTCTTTTTTATTTTCCTTTATTTTTCTTCCCTCGTCCCCCTGCTGTAGAGATGGCTACCATTAGAAACAAATAGGTATATATACACATATGTGTGTGTGTGTGTGTGTATGTGTGTGTGATTACTCTATACATACTTCTATTTATCAGTTCTTTCTCTGGATGCAGATAGCATCTCTCTTCATATGTCCTTTATTTTTAGTTTGTGTATTAATAATAGTCAAAATGATTTAGTTGCTCAAAGTCATTCTTAGAACAATTTTGCTGTTATTGTATACAGTGTTCTTTTGGTTCTGCTCACTTTGCTCTTCATTATCTTGTGCAAGTCTTTCCATGCCTTTCTAAGATCACTGAGCTCATCATTTCTTTTGGTATAGTAGTATTCCACCACAACCACACACCACAACTTATTCAGCTAATTAAAGGGGATCCTTGTAATTTCCAGTTCTTTGCCACCATAAAGACAGCTCCTATAAACATCCCATTCACATTCAAAGTTATAATTACTATTTCTGAATTTCCCTCCATCCTATTTTTACTCACTATTTTCTTTCTCAACCTCTCTTTTTACTCTATCCCTGTTACCTTATCTTCTCCCCTCACCCGCCTACCCCCCACTTCACAGACCCTTGAATAAGTACGCCCATCCTTTCCCCTACCCTCCCAAATCTCAATCAACACACCCCTTTAACAGTGCCTCCCCCACTTTGTCCCCCAGTTTTCTCACCTCTCTATGTGTTCAGAAGTCTTTTATGCCTTTTCAGATGTACACGTGGTGTACTCTTCAACCCACATGAGAGCAAGATTCTAACATTACCAGCCCTCTACCCCTACCTACTTCCTCTGTATTAGTTCTTCCTTTCATGCCCCACTTTTATAACAAAATTGCTCCCTTTTACCTTTTCCTACCCAATTTTGTTTTTTAGAATTTCCCCTGTCATACACAACTCCCAACCTTTCTTTCAAAATATTTACTGATAACATTTTCATATACACATAATAAGTAAACATTTTGACCTTAATGAATATCTTCTAATTAGTCTTTAATGTTTTCCTTATATTTCTTCCTAATCCTTTATTTTGAATTTTCCATTGAATTCTGGTCTTTCTTAATGGACTCTATCTTCCATTAATGGATGCACCCTTTTTGCTCATCTTATTCTCTATCATACTAGGCTTGTCAGATGTTGTTGAACAGTTTTCTCCCTCTCCATTTTTAATTTAAATCCATCTTGATCAAGCCTATATTAAACTTTAGTTTTACCAGCCCTCATCAGATCTCTTCTACTCCTAGCCAACAGCCCATCATTCCCACATTTTAAGCCAAAGGTTCAGAGATCCAAATTTCATTTTCAAACCATGTCATCTTAGTCAGACGTTCACTTCTCATATCTTTATTTCTTTTTCCTCTATCTCCTATCTCCTACCTTTAATCTTCAGGAGTCATGATCTTAAAATTATACATTTTTCAGTATTTCAAGTTTCAATTATTTCCCCATGATCAATACATCTCTCCACTGACGTTGATCATAATCCCTCTATATTTTAATGAATAATCTTTGAGAGCTGCTATGGCCTAAAAGATTCATAACTTGGAAGCCAACTTGGTAACGATCCTCTCTAAACTTTTCAAATCTGGGCTTCAGACAATAGACACCTAGTTCATCATTAAGCCTATATATGACATTCTGGTTCTATGGAGGGATAAGAGACTGGAGGTAACTACTTGAAGTTACATGAGGCAAGTTCTTAGTACCAAAAGAGATTGTCTATTTCCACCCCATTCCCTGGCTCTCCTACCCATTAAGTCAATAATGCTGAGCATATCTCAACTTGGGATCCTAGTACCTCTAGTCCCATTCATAAGTCTTTTGTATCATAATCTTATTATCCCAGACTTTGAAAGGTCATTTGCTATAGCCCCTCATCCTCAGGCAAACAAATATATGGACTAGTCAGACATCTAGAGTAGACAATCCTTTACTCTATCCTTAGAAATGTTCATGGAGCAAGATTATTTGTAACCTCCTTCAGTTATCCAATCTAATATTTCATTTCCATGAGAGTTAAGATAATTACAGAATCACAAGGGACTGTGGATCATTTCTCAAAGTGTGATCTAGGGACCTTTTGGTATCCCCAAGATTCTTTCATTGGGCCCATGAAATTAAAACTATTTTCATAATAATGGCATATTTTAATATTTAATAGGATATATGTCAATAGATATAACTCACATACAAAAAAGCTCTTTGACAAATACTCAAAACATTTTTAAGACAATAAAAGGGTCTCTAGAACAAGAATCATGGTTTGAGAACCATTATTCTAGCCCAACCATTATTCCTACCACATTCAATAATCCCTTCTATAGAATCCCTGAGACATGTTTATCCAATCTCTGCTTAGTGCCATCTATGACACACTCATTATCATATACACATCTCACAAGGCAGCTTTACTTCCAAGTGAAATCTCTTCCTTCACTGCTCTAAACATTTACCATCCCTTCCTCTGTCAGGGAGCAGCCTACCCAGTGCCTATATCATTTCTGGAGAGGAGAGATCAGGTGTCTTCTCTCAGATCCTAGTATCTCCTTAGAGCTCTTACTGTCTGTCTGTAATTATTAAGAGCTGGTACAATACAGTACAATCTGTGACAATAGGCGTTACTAAATAGCCCACTCTGGATCTTACATTCAGCATTAATTTGATAATAATAATTAATCATCCCCTCAAAACAAACTCAACAACTTTAAAGTAAGGTAACATAACCAAGATAATATACATATGGTACTTTGTGTGCCCTGAAATCTCTATAGTGGCTATGAAAGAATCCTGAAACACTGGCCACCAGTGAGCCTCTGGTGATTTCATTATGCAGGTTGGCCACAGACAATATGATAAAGCCGATAGTATAAATCTGAAACAACAATAACTGAGGATGTATCATTGGGTTAAAGATGGTCCTACTCAGACCTGCCATGCTGATCTGTTTGTCACAGGGAACAGAGTAGGAAGTACAGTTCTGGTATCACAAGAAGGGAATACACATTGGAATAAGGAAAAATTACCCCCTAAAATTGCTTCCATACTGATGGTGCTAATGACAGATGCAGGCTAACCAAGGGTGTACATTGAAGGAACTAAAGATAAAAATGCTTTCACTAATTACTGGTACTACATTGTAAGAAAACAAGAAGGAGGTCTTACGAAGGACTTCATATGACTTTTTATTAATGGTCCCCTCAAAAATCTCTGACAATAGTGAGAGATGTCACTGTTCCTAAACCTAGACTAAATGAAATAAGAGTAGAAATTGAGGATTTATTTCAATCTGAAGAGGGAAACTGTGAAGAACCTGAAGAATGTTTAAAAAGCACCCTTAATGCAAACTGTAGAAGTGACAACTGATGATTAAAGAGATGACAAAAATCATGCCGACATCTCTGATATTGGAATGAGAAAAGCATACTTGGAATGAGATTTCAAAGGATTATTTTTAAATTTTTGACACCAATCTATCAACTATTATAAGAGAATGATGCGAATAAGGCAGTAACTCCTATAACTTTCATGAATGAAGGTATTCTCCCACCATATTTGATAAAAAAACTTTTTAAAAAATTCAGAATCCCCCCCAGTAGTATATGCAGAGGCTATTGCTATAACGAAAATAATAAAAGGAAAGGTGGAACTAGGTAGGATACTCCTAGGGTTGGTATCAAATGACACCATGGCAGAAGCCATTCAAGAAAACTATTGAAAACCCGCAAAAAAAAAAGTCATCAGAAGGTTACATAAATATCTGGCAGATATCTGCACGGAAAAAATGGAAAATTTTTACCTGTTGTCCAAGTGAAGGCAAACAGAAAAGAATCATGTACATATTACCTCAAAAAGAAAGTATAGCAGAAAATCATTGATTCTTTTAGCTGAAAATTGAAAGCAAGACCTAAAGTCTGAGATGACACAAAGGGTAAAAGTCAAAGAAATAACAAGATAATTCAGCATCAATCAAAAAGTATAATTTAAAGGCTTTTAAAACAAAGAAATTAAAGGACAGAAACCCTAAAGAACGCTGATGTAAAAAATTTCTGATCAACCTTATGACAGAAAGAAGACCAACACCATGAAAACACACTTAGATTAAATACCAAATAGAAAATTTCTGTACAATTAGGATCACTGATGACAGCTTCATCAAGGAGGGTGATTCTGCAAAATTAGAAAGTGGTGAGTTCAAATAAGATTCATTTTTTTAATCCCAGTCTCTTCAAAGTAATGCATGAATCCTATCAAAGCACATGACCAATTTCCCCTCTCATAAAAGTCTGATCTCGCATGTCTTACTAGAAAACATCACATATTTAATTCCAAAAGATGACCTTACCAAAGACTTCTCCAAATATGGGTCAATTATATGTTTATATACTTCATGCAACATATTAATAACTTGTGTCACTCAAATCTCTATTGGAACCAGAGCCTTAGCATAAGCAGAATTACTGTCCACAAACTCCTAAATATAACACTAATCCACAAAAAATTAAGAACAATAATTTTAACAGTTTTCCTCACTGTATACTCATCATCTCCAAGCAATGTAGAATGAAGAGCTTTCAAAATACAGATATCTAGGAAAAGAAATTAAAAGAGAACAGGAGAAGATGATCAGAGTCTGAACTAGGGTTTTGTCTATGCCTGCAGAAGAGAAATTGATATGGACATGAAAGAAAAATTACGAGGTAATAGAATCAAAAAGATTTGGAATTCACTAAAATGTATGAGATAAAGATGTGTCATCTATATCATCCTGTGGGCTACTGGAGTTTTCCTAAAGATACATTTGGTTCTAATACTCATTCAATTAGCTGTTCATCTGCACAATAGTCCACAGGATATTAAATGTAAAATGAGAATAGCAGCATTGTGACTCTTCTTTGGACAATTTCTATCTAAATGTCATCAAAAAAAAAAGATGAGAAAAACAAAACAGCATAATGATGATGGTGGTGAGGGTGATGGTGATAGTGATGAGGACAGATAATAAAAGAATTAGCATGGAGGGGTGGCTTGGGAGCCAGCCTTACATTCAAGAAGATCTGAGTTAAAGCACTACATCTGACTCATTTTACCTGTGAGGCCCTAGCTGAGTCAATCTCTCAATACCCCAGTGGATCTCTAAGAACATAAGTAGCAGAAGAATTATCCACCAACATTGGTAGAGGGAGTGCCCCATAATAATGGAATCCCAGGTCTAGTGTGCTAATAATAATAGTAAAATTACTGTCAATTATCTAGTGCTTTTCTCCCAACAGCCTTGTGAGGTAGAGCTAGTATGTAATAAGATTCAGAATGTGAGGCTCAAAGGGATGTGGCTTGTCTACAGTTATAGCCTATTAAATGCAGGAACCAGGTCTCAAACCCAAGTGTTCTGACTTGAGTAAACTGCTCTTTATAGTACACCATCTACTTTGCCTCTCTGATCTGAATTTTCTCTAGTATTTGGTATGTGCTTGCTCCATTCCCAATCCCCAAAAGGAAAGAAAATGAACAAGAGAAACAAATTTGCCCAGAGATGTGTGCCTCTAGTCCTGTGGAGAGAGAATGGCCTCTTTGCTTCTAGTTTTTACTTTTGAATAAGCCATAAATTCAGCCTCAGGATCCTGAGAGAGCCCATTGTCAAGTTCTTTATAATAACAGCCTCAAGTTATGTCTTTTTTAATATCTGCAGCTTTTGAACCATAAAATATGGTATTCTTTTTATAATACAAAAAAACATCGGTCTCACCTAAGTGGCATATATAAAACCTGGTAATGAGGCACAATAAATCCTTCTTGGTAAGGATTTTAAGTATATAATCCCTCTATTTAATTAACACATCTCAACCTGAGAGCAAAGACATTTGAGATTTAACCCAAGCTTGTCCAACATTAACATCAGGACCTCATAAGGTAGAATAATTTCTCTCTAAGGTCTCTTCAAGCTTTTCTCTTATGGGCTTTCAGCTCTGAAATAGTCTTTCATTCATTCATTCATTCATTCATTCTTTCATTCTTTCATTCTACAAACATGCATTAAGCACTAAGTGTTGGGAAAGCCTTGTACTCAACTTAGGAGGAACATAAAGAATGTATCTATGACACATTTTTACCCTTATGAAGCTCACTGCTTGGCAGAGAAATGAAAAACAAACATAGACCCTGACAATACACTCATGCCTCTGCCTCTTAGAATCTCTGATTGGTGATAAAATACACTTACAATACACTGATGTAATGATGATGATTATGATAATGGTGATGGTGATGGTGATGATAATGGTGATGGTGATGATGATGGTGATGGTGATGGTGATAATGGCGATGGTAAGAGTGATGGTGATGGTGATATGATGGTGTGGATGGTGATAATGATGATGATGATAAAGTAAACAAATTGAGAGAGTGAGGGATTGACCTCTTATCTTCATAAGACAATCCATCTTCAGACTCTGGGCCTTTTTACTGGTTATTCTCCGTGCCTGGAATATTCTCCCTCCTAATCTTCTCAATCAAAAAGTTATCATAAAATTCCTTCTTGAGTCAATCAACAAACTTCTATTAATCCCCTGATATCTACTAGGCACCATTCTAGGCACTGATATATAAAGATAAGAGTGACAGGTATACTTATTACTATTAAATTATTATATATTATATATGAATAATATACAAATATATAACTATATATTGCAATAATACACATGAATATATATACATATATATCATATGTATATATATATATATATATGAAAATGAATAAGATTTAATTTCTGGGGAAGTGGGAGAAGAGGTCCGGGGCAGTAGGAGAGGAGGTCCTTGGAAGTGGGAGACAAAAAAGGCCTCAGGTAGGAAATGGCATTTGAGTTTAGTTTTGAAGAAGGCTAGAGATTCTAAGAGGCAGAGGCATGAGGAAATGCACTCCCTACATGGAGGGAAAGCCTGTGCAAGTCAAAAGAGACAGGAGATGGAATGCCATGTGCACACTGAACAGCAAGAAAACCAGTTTGCCTAGAATTCAGAGTGAATGAATAGGAGTAATATGCAAGAAGACTGGAAAGATAGGCAAGAGCCCCATTGCATAGGGATTTTAATGTCAAAGTATGTAATAGGGAGCAATGCATAAGCCTGGAAAGATCACTGGAGTCAGGTTGTAAAGAGTTTTAAATGCCAAACAGAGAGGTTCAGCTATGAATCCTAGAAGTAGCAGGGAGCTGTTAGAGCTTATTAGCAGAGGAAGGATATTGTCAGATTTATGCCTTAAGAATATTGCGCTGCTAGTTTGTTGGAAGATGGAGTGGAAGAGGAGGGACTAGAGGCTGCTAGACCAATCAGGAAGCACTTACAATCATCTGGGCAAGAGATGATAAGGACCTGAGCTAGGGGGCTGGCAGTGTCAGCAAAGGAAAGGAGATGAATATTAGAATTATTGTGGAAGTAGAATCAATTCTTTTGAATTCTCTCCCTCTAAATCAGTAGAACATGTCCTGTGTTTTCCCCATCTCCGTGAAAGAAACATTTTCACACTGTATTCTACACCTAAAATTTCCTCCTTCTCCTTCTCTGCAGCCACTCAACTCCTACTCAACCTTTAAAACTCAAGACCCTTCCATGAAACCTCCCCTGATCACCACCACCACCACCACCACCCATCAGTATTGTCTTTCCCCCTCAGATCTTACACGTCACTTTGTTTTGTAAGTTTATGATGAACTTTATTTCATATTTTGTATTACAACAATCTGTATGTCATATTCCACTACTATGTTATAAATTCCATGAGGGCAAATGTTTTGTCTTATTTAAGTTCAATAACTCTACAAGGACCTACTATTAGGTTTGATACATTTGATACATTGCAGGTGCTTATTAAAAGATTGAACTGAAGTGGAAATAATACTGTGTTTGGAGTCAGAGGATCTGGGGAAAAATCTTAGCTCTTCTCCTGGGTCTCAGGAAAATGAGAGGGTTGAACTAGATGGCTCTAAGGTCCCTTTTGGCTCTAAGTCTATGATGTGTAATCCCATGAATGGAATTCCAACTCTCCTTCTAGTTCCTTGGGCTTAGCAAAATCTTCTCTATGTCCTCTCTTTCATCTGACCATTTTTTGCTATCATCATTTTTACCTCCATGTTCTTACATTTCTCCTTGTATAACGTGGTGCTGGATTTTCCATCAAAGGACCTGGAATCAAATCCCCGCTCTGCCATTTACTACCTATGCAATCCTGGAAAACTCTGAATCTATTTTTTCATCAATAAAAATGAGGATAGACTATGTGAGTCAAGTAAAATTAAGTCAAATCAAATATGTATTTATTAAGCTGTTACTATGTGCTAGTACAACCTTCAAGAAAATAGTTCCAACCCTCAGGAAGCCTCCATTCAAATGGGGAGGGGGGAGAGACAATGTATAAAAAGGGGGAGGGGTATCTAAACTGGAGTGTGCTGTTGAAATCCAGAGAGATAGCAGGGTCTGGAGAGGAATGAAGGTTGGCTGGCCTAGGACCTTCCTCAACATGAAAGTTCCAGGACAAATTCACCAATAGAAGAAGTGGGCCACAGCTGTGGAATGACATTCCAGGTCCTCTAAGATTCCTTCCAACTCTAAATCTATAATCCTATTATTTATTCCACTGCCACAGCTCTAGTTCAGGCTTTCATTACCCTTTGTCTTAACCATCATAGTAACATTCTCCCTACTTCTGGTCTCTCCTTTACCATAATTTACTCTTCCCACTGCTTATAGATTGATCTTCTTAATTCACACTTCTGATCACATCATATATATTCATATTAAGAAACTCATTGCCTCTTGAATAGAGTTCCAACCTCTCAGTTTTACATTTCTTTAGTGAATTTTTGTACATCTTTTTCCATTTGGCCAATTCTGCTTTTTAAGGAGTTCTACTCTTCAGTGGATTTTTGTGCCAATTTTGCCATTTGGCTTATTCTGTTTTTAGGATATTATTTTCTTCAGTAATTTTTGTGCTTCCTTTACCAAGTTGTTAATTCTTTTTTTTCATTATTTTCTTGCATGACTCATTTATCTTCTCAATTTTTCTTCTGCTTCTCTTATTTGATTTTTAAATCCTTTTTGAGCTCTTCAAGGAATTCTTGTTTTGGCCTGAAATATTGCAATAATATTATATATAATAGCCAACAAGACTATTTACCACTTCCCAAACATCTTCCTATACTTTCCAGTCTTTATGTGACCTTCCTTGGATTTTTGTCTGTATCTGTAATACCCTCTCCACCTGTACCTAATCTAGCACCACCTATATAAAGCCTCTAAAATTCCACACCTATTTGTTTGCATCCTTCAAGGTCCTAATCAAGTGCCATCTTCTTCATGAATTTCCCTGATTCATTTACCTGAGCTTACCCTTCTTACTAACTCAAATATTTGTACCTCTCATCTCTCCCCACGACAATCCATACTTCAAAGAACTGACAAAATAATCTGTCCAAATCACAACTCAGAGCATATAATTCCCATGCTCATATTCTTCAATGGGCCCCTATTACCTCCATGAAAAAAAAATCTGTTCTTTAGAATAGAATTTCAATACCTTCAAAAATTTTCTCCTGTGTGTCTTTTCTACCTCCTCACATATTGTTTCTTTTTTTTCACATTATTCCCTAGTTCCAGCCAAACAAGCCTCCTTATGACGTGTCATGTCTAGAATTGAACTTATACCATATGAAAGTAGCACGGGGTGGTAGAAAGTATGAAAAGACCCGAGTTCCAATTCTAGCTTCAAAACTTACTTGTTTCATTTTGTTAGGCAAATGACTTCACCTCTCTTACCTTCAATTTCTTCCTCTTCACAGGAGGATAATACCATTTATGCTACTTATCTCACTAGGCTTTTGTGAGGGATGTGGTAGAAAAGGGAGTTATTGCTATCATAATACTGGGTAAAATCAGTATGTAACAGAGACTGGCACAAGAGCAGAATGCCCATAAAGGTATCTCTTCACATGGCAATCCTGCGGCTTCCAGGAGAGACACAATGATGTGTAATTGATGTGTCTTTTTAGGAATAAGTGTGGACATTCTATAACTAGTTCTGGTTGGTTCTCTATGGGATAAAAAGGAAACTTTTTTATTGGCCAAGGAGGCTTTCAAAAAGTCCCATCAGAGTCAGTCATTTCATCTTTAGTTATGCTCATGAGGGAATCTTCTTCATCAGTTATGGCACCCACTGAGAGGCCATGCCGTAAGAAGAGAGGCCTTGGGAGTTTTTGCCCTCTGGGACAATATGGCCCTGTGTAAAGGCCTCAGTTATTGACCTTTGCATATGTTCTTTTCTGCTCACTGTGAAGGGAGTGAAACCTCTGACCTTATAAGTTTTGAAAAGTTTAGGAGGGTACCTCAGCATCCCAGTGTTCCAGGGACTGGATTTACAGCCAATCTAGCATTGATGCCCTAAGGAATAACGAACAACCTTTGGAAATTGCTTTTGGCCAGCATTAAGCTGAGACAAGGCCTTATGTAGCAGCCATGTCACTTTGGGACGTGAATTTTGTGGAGCTAATGTTACATAGGAGCTGAGCTAAAACTAAGCCTTCTCCTCCCAGAGACCCAAGGTAGTGTAAGGGAGAGTGTGCCACTGAGGTATCAGAGAAACTGTTTGTCCTTTGTTCTTACTATAGCTTTGTAAAAGCTTATTGGTTCCAAGTGGTTAAATGGAACAGTGACACTAGTCACTGGCCCCTACAGTGGAGGGGAACATAGCCAATGTGGACTTGGGATGATAGCAATAAGAAAAAGAGACACTGAAAGCACTCAGATGGCAGAGGGGCAGATGGAGCAGGCCTGGCTCTGGGAGAATGGAAGAATGTGCAGAAATAATACCCTACACCCTCAGTTGCAATGGTGCCTGAAATCCCACATTTAGATAGCCATTTCTATATGACCCTTGTTAACATTTAGCCTCTATCCCCTTCCCAGAAAACAGAATACACATTAGATAACAGCGTTTTGCCAGAAACTGCCCTCAGTCAGGCCATGAATGGAAAACATTGGATTCTTGTGGCGGTAGAGATGGGTGGGATATGACAGTGAAGAAGTATTAAAAAGAAAGAAAAATGAAAAGAGGGGAATCTCTAAAGATGAATTTTACCTCCTCCTCAGACTTGGGAAATTTCCCCAGTTTCCTTAACTGTAAAATGAGCTGAAGCAGCAAATGAAGCAGCAAACTACTACAGTTTTTTTTTAAACTATGAATTTGTTTATTTGTTTTTGTTCCGTCTTTTCAGTTGCCCAAAAGTAGCCCTACCCATAGCGCTATACACAAAACACCCCTTGGCACATACAGGTTGGCATTTTAGTTGTAAAGCAGTATTTTTCCCCTTAAATAGCTGCTCAGAATCTGATGAGTCATTGGTTCGGGTTCTCTCTACATCCTCATCTCTATTCTACAAAGGAATCAAGTGTTTGTTTTAATCTCTCAGTTTCAAATGTGAGATATAGAAAAGTGGATTAGTAGCCCACATGGTGAAGGCCAATGAGAAATGATTTCTTAACATCTCTCTCCCAGAAGGATTTGGCAAGAAAGGAAGATAAGTGTCTCCTGGGTTTCATCTCCTTAGTTAAAAGACAGCTCCCAAGACCAGGTCAGAATTCACTTCCCCTTATCCAGTTTCTCTGTTTTATCTTCCAAATCACTGTCTGCTCTCAGTAAGATCTCTCCCCAGGGAGAACTTTAAATCTTCTTTGAAAGGGTTTAGTTTTCTAACTTTAGCACTCTACTCCTTCATGTCTGGACCAGGCTCAACTAAGCACCAGATTGACTAGGCTTGTAAAGTTATAATATTCTGAGATCTCTGAGATTTGATTCAGCTGTCTTCATTTTAGAGTTCAGGGCACTGAGGAACAACAAGGGGAAATAGATTGCCCAGGAACATGTACCTGGTGACAGATCTGAGACTCAAATCTAATTATTCTTCTACTGAGTCCTGTGCTCTTTCCAGTTCAAACACAACAGAAATTGTCCATCCAAATGAATGTTGTCCCACAGTCTATGGAAGGCTATCCATTGATTAGGACAGTGTTGCCCTTATCATTCAGTCAGTCAGTCAGTCAAAAGCCACTTATTAAGTGCCTGTTACATGCCAGAAATTTTGCTAAGCACTGAAAATACAAATAAAGGCAAAGACAATCCCTGCTCTCAAGAGTCTCATAGTCTAAAGGGGGAGACAACATGTAAACAACTTTGTACAAATATGATATGTACATGATAAATTGGAGATAATCAACAGATGGGCACAATTAGCATTAAGAGGGGATAAGGAAAGCCTTTTTTGTAGCAAGTGATATTTTAGTGAGGACTTGAAGAAAGCCAGAGAAAATGAAAAGGGAGAAAATTATAAACATGGGTGACAATCAGTAAAAGTGAATATAGTTGGGAGTTGGAATGCCTTGGGGAAGGAATAGCAAGGAGGTCATTGTTCTTAGAGATTACAGAATACATGGAGAGATCCAACTCAGAGAGCTGGGGGACACCCATGGCATGATCTAGATAAAGATACAACAAAAGAAATTGAGGAAATAGGTAAGAGAAGAACCAGAAGAGAGTAGTGTCAGGGGAACCTAGAGAGAAGAGAATATTTAGAAAAGAGCAATCAACAGTCTCAAAGGTTACAGAGAGGTCAAGAAGGATGAAGATTAAGAAAAGGTCATTCAATTTGGCAATTAAAAGATCATTGATAACACTGGAGAGAGCAACTGTGGTTGAATGCTTGAGTAGGAAGGCAGACTGTGGAGAGTTAAAATGGTCTTTTTGAGGAGTGAGCCATAAAAAAGGAAGAAGGGATAAAAGATAATAACTATTGGGATTGGATGGAAGTGAAGGTGTTGTAAGAATGGAAGAGACATGGACGTATTTGGAGGCAATAGGAAAGCAATCAATAGGCAGAAAGAGATTGAAGATAAGTAAAAGAGTGAGGATGAGAGAGGGAGAAATTTGCTGGAGTAGATGGAATGGAATGGAATCACTTGTGTGCATAGAGGAGTTTGCCTTGGCAAAGAGAAGGGCCACATCTTCATGTGAGTCAGAGTTGAAGGATGAGCTATTGAAGGTGGCATTTGAAAGATGTGAAATGAGAAAGAGATGAATAGAAGACACTCTTGGCAAATTGCTTCAGTTTTTTTCCAGTGAAATATAAGGTGAAGTTCTTAGCTGAGAGGGTACAAGAAGGGGGGTTAAAAGAGGTTTGAGGAGTGATAAAAAGCCTTGGAAAAACTTCTGTGGTGAGTGGGATGGTAAGTCAATTAGAGAGGTATGAATAGATTGCTTAGTTGCAATGAAGACCCCTTTGACCTTATGTAATATGAATTAGTAATGGACCCAACCATTATGATTTCATAATTTTCTCTAGTTTCATTCAGAAACACATGGCTAGGAACAAAGGTTGAAGATGGTGGGAAAATACATGGCTAAGGGTTGTTAGGGCAAGGTCAAAGATATGATGAAGGGGAAAGAGATTCAAGAGAAGAGAAGAGAATAGAATTGAACTGGTTTATCAACAGGTCAAGATGGAGAAGGAATGGGAGTATAGCCATTGTAGGGATGATGGCCTGGGAAAAATGGAGAAGCAAAGGTATTGACTGCCATGGTAAGTACAAAGAACTGGGTTAGGAGTTGCAAAGAAGATCTGTGAATTTCAGAATTCATGTATATTGAAGTAGTGCATTTGTGGGCAATGGCCAGATCAAAGTAATGATCATCTCTGTGTATAGCTGCAAAGTAAATCATGTGAAACAAGCATATTAAGGAACTTAGAGGTTAGAGTGTTTGAAGAACATTGGAATTGTATCTTTCTCTATCCCCTGCAGTCAGGAAGAGGTCAAGCTAGGAGATTAATGTGAGAAAGAATGCCATCCCTGTCTGTCTCCTGCAGACAGGAAGAGTCCCCTGCAAGGAGGAAGAGGTCAAGTAAGGAATAGCATATGTGTGTGTGTCTCCATCCCCTGCAGGTAGGAATGTCTCCCCCCTGCCCCTTCCCAAGGCAAAGAGACCACCACTGCTCAGCCTATGCCTAGGTTCCTCTCTAGAAAGAGTTTTCAAAGCCTCGTTTACATTCTTTTCACTCTCCTTAGTCATGTCCAAGCTTTATTCTCTGAGGGTCTGTTTGAACTTTGTACGAAGCCAACAGTCATTAAGAGCCAAATATGTGTGGCAAGATCATAGTTCTAGAAGATACATTAAAAGTTGTCTGATTCAACCTCTTCATTTTACAGACAGAGAAACTGAGACCTAGAGAAATTAGATGACTTGCCTAAGGTCACACAAGTGGTAAATGGCACAGCTGGGATCTGAACCCACATCCTTTGACTTCAAATACAGCACTGTTTCCACTGTACCACACTGTACCACTGTGGGAAATCTCATTGGATGCTACCATTCAGGAACAAGTTCAAGTTAGCCCTATCAAACAATGAGACTGATTTCCATGTACAGTTTTCAGCTCAGTGCCTGGCACAAAGTTAAGTGTTTAATAAATTATTTTTTCATTCATTCATTCCATGTAAACTAGTTCTTGAAACCATTCCCAAAGAGAAGTTCTCTTCACATTCCAAGCCATTAATGGCAAGCCCATTGGGACTCCTAAGGATCTATACGGGGGTAAAATAGTCATGTGATTGTA
Source organism: Vombatus ursinus (assembly GCF_900497805.2). Taxonomy (NCBI): domain Eukaryota; kingdom Metazoa; phylum Chordata; class Mammalia; order Diprotodontia; family Vombatidae; genus Vombatus; species Vombatus ursinus. The sequence continues at coordinate 16,152,745 of NW_020954642.1, forward strand.
TAAAGACTGATCTATTCATAAGGGGGAAATAGCCTCTTATCATTGCCCCTTGTACAAAGGAAAGCTTCCCTCAAGTCCTCCAGAGAACTTCGGATCACATCCTCTGCCCCCTTAGGGGAGGCTCATTCTGAGAGATGTTGTAAAACATTTGATTCCAATTTTAAATAATTAATGAAGTTTTGGTGACATCTTCATAAACAGCTTAGTATCTCAAATCCGAAATGATACTCTATGGTGTTCCGGGAGCTATGCCAATTTAAGGGGGGAAAGGATAATTAAGAAAACCATGGTGAATTAAGCTTTCTGTAATAAAGCAGAACCATCCTTTCACGAAAGCGAACATCACATTAGTTTATGTTGTCCCAAAGATAAAGGAGGGCCGCTTCTAAGGCACTTCCAACTCATGAAAATACATCAACTGTTTAGCCAAATATTTGAGGGTCATTAGAATTCCAAATCCCTCTCGTCAAGAAGGTTTCTTCTCTGCTATTCAAGGGCTGGGTATATTACGGGGGTATGGATTCCATGTGTTTGGCCTGTGTTTTGTATTCACCTCATCAAAATGTTGATATATAAGAGCCATTTGATGTCAAACATGCCTTAAGATTTTCTGGGCCTTTTCCAGTCAGCCTTTTTAAAAATTCTCTCTTTGAACCAGGAGCATTTGCCAAGAGTAAACAGAATTCAAACCTCCAGAGGTCGAAGTTTTGTTGGAAGCAGAGACCCCCGCCAGAGAGAAGGCTTTCACAAGCTGGGGAAAAATTCATTTTCATACTGTTGCCAAAAGACTCCATAAATGGGCATCAGGCCCATGAAAGCCTCTCTTAAAAATGCATTTTAATGTACTTATTTTTATTAATAATGTAACACCCTTCCCCCCACTCCCACCCACCAGGGATTTGTATACTCAGAGTATACAGAGATTTTTAAAAAACAGTGTTATAAAGAAATCCTGAACTTTCCAAAATTATCTTCTTGTCATTGAAAGTCACCAGGGTATCTTGAAAAGAGGGCACAAGAGTATGGGCCAGGACATGTTGGTTTTTGTCCAGACTCGGCAATCAACTAGCTACATGACCTTGGGCCAGACATTTCCATTTCTGGGCCTTAGTTTCTCCATGAATAAAATGAAAGGGATTATTAAAGTCTCTTCTAGTCAGAGCATTCTCTATTCTAACATCCTATGTTTTAAGGGCCCTTCTTGCTCTAATATTTCATCTTCTAAGTTCTAATGCCTAAAATCCCAAGGCAAGGTTTCTTAGCCTTTTCTTGTGTCATGGACCCCTACGGTAGTCTGGGAAACCTACAAACCCCTTCTCAGAATCATGTTTCAAAATGTTTAAAATAAAATACAAAGGATTACAAAGGAAAGTAATTATATTGAAATATAATTATCAAAAAAAATTAATAAATTCGTGGACCCCAGGTCAGGAATCTCTGCAACCTAAGGTTACATCCAATTCTGATATTTTGTAGTCCCTAATTCTATGTTCTACTACCCCTTTTGGCTACTTAGTTTATTTTTTATTATTATTTTTTTTAGTTATAGATTGAAAAGACTCAAAGAATGTGAAAACAACTTTGATCAAAAGATTTGGTGGTTCAATGGATAGAGTGCCGGACCTGGAGACAGGAAAACTTGTGTTCAAATTCAGCCTCACACACTTGCTAGCTGTGTGATGACTCTGGGCAAGTCATTGAATTTCTGTTTGCTTCAGTTTCATCATTTGTAAAATGGGGAGAAGAGTAACTACCTCTAAAAAGGTTTGTTGTGAGGATCAAATGAGATAATTTTTTGCAAAGTGCTTAACACAACGCCTGGCATGTAACAAGCAGACTTCCTTCCTTCCTTTTTTTTTCCTTCCTTCCTTTTTTTCTTCCTTCCATCCTTCCTTCCTCCCTCCCTCCCTTCTTTCCTGCCTCCCTCACTTTCTTCTTCTTTTCCTCCCTTCCTCACTCTTTCCCTCCTTCCCTCTCTTCCTCCCCTCTTCTTCTTTCTCCCTCCATCCTTCCTTCTTTCCTTCCTTCCCTCTTTCCTTCCTTCCTTCTTTTCTTCCCTCCTTTCTTCCTTCCTTCTTTCTTTCCTTCCTCCCTTTCTTCCTTCCAAAAGAATCAGGGAAGCCCTGTAAGTATGAAAAAACCATGAGTTCCACTAATATGGTGATAGTACATAGGGAATCAATCAAACTGGTCTCTTTGTGCTCTATGGACAAAACAATGAGTTAGTTCACAGACTGTTTTGCTTTGCTACTGAATATGTGAGTATTATGGCAACACGGCCTCCTAGTGGGAAAGGTGGTTAAGGTGGTTATTAACATGAAAATAGACAGAGACTCAGGTATTCAACCATTCCACAAACAACTGCAATATTACAGTCTCTCTTGCAGTCAAGGTAGAAAATGTTTATAAAAATGTTAACTATAGGAAGTGATGAGAGTAGCAAGGCAGGGATTGAAAAAACAAAGGGCCAAAGCAGCAGATTCAACAGATTGACCCTGTTCTACAGACATGTTCTTAAGCCACTGAATTCCAAAGGAGTCCTGAGACCTTGCAAGGCAGAGTCATAGAGAGCTGGCCTCAGGTTCACATCCATCCTCTGGCACATACTGATTATGCGACCTTAGACAAGTCACTTAAACTCTAATGCTCTAGGCAACTCTCTCAGATTATGAATTTTAATGAAGGTACCATCCTAAATTTATAGCATTTCTTCACCCTAAAGAGCCTTGATGGTCACTAGCATTGATATAGTACCTCTTATGTGCCAGATCTTGGGGTAAATATTTTATATTATCACATCTGATCCTCACAATGACCGTAGGATGGAGGTGCTATTATTGTCCCCATTTTACAGATAAGGAAACTGAAACAAACAGAGGTTAAATGACTTGCCCAGGGTCACATACCCAGTAAGTGTCTGAGGCCAGATTTGAACTCAGATCTTCTTAGAGTCAGTCCACTGTATCCCCTAGCTGTCTATGGATTTGATATGTGTGTGTCTTCCTTTTCAAGTAATGTTTAGCCCTGTATTAAATGAGGCCTCGTTATTTGTTATTCATTCTTAGTTCCCAAAGAGAACCAATGACATTCCAAGGGCAATGTCTTGACTTACAAATGAATTGGATATAAGTGAGGCAGAGCTGCACAAAATCATCTGCCTTACTCTCTCCTCCAGAGTGATCAGAGTCCAGTGGCAGGACAAAAGTCAAGATGACTGGCCATGGCCCAGAAAAAGAGGACTTGCATTCTTCAGACATTCATAGATTCAGGGTAGCAAAGGTATGAGAAGGCCTGCTCTGAGAACCCTGAGACTGGAAATTGAGTACCTGCTTTAAATGTAGAATCGCTTCGAAGTGAGTCTCATTGCCTACCCTCTTTGGGTTAGAATTATATGGGCAGGTGACAGGAAGTTCCTTCCAGACTAGGAGATTCAAATACCAGCCATTATTTTTTAATAGATTTTTGTCACTGTCTTTTGCTTTTATGCTGTCTAGATTTCTCCAGCATCCAGAATGTTGGTAAACATTTAATGACTAGCTCTCCAGGGAAAATACATATAGGCCACACTTCTAAGTTTAATTTACATTCTTAAAATTTTCTCAATTGCTTTACTAAGTTTGGATAAGCAAATCAATCTTTCAGGCCTTGATTTGTAGCATTTGCCAATATCACACACGCTCACACTGAAATGTTCATGCTGAAAATTTAACAACCAGCTCTTCAGAGCTGATCTGAGCTAGTTCTAACACACTCCTGCCCATATCCATTCTAAACCCCCTCCTAGAAAGCCATCCCTTATAACAAGGAATTAAAAACCAGAAGGGAAAAAATCAACAAAACTGATTTATACTTGAAAAAAATCTCAAATTATATGCAATCTTCTACACCTTTCTTCCCACCCAACCATGAACTCAATCCCAGCTTGGCTGCAAAAGAGTGAGGGGGAGGGGGGAGGAGGAGGAGGAAACTCCTTCTCTTATGTGCCAGATCTTGGCTTCTTTGGGGTCAAGTTGATTGTTTTTTTTAAAGTTGATTCTTTATATTTCTCAGCATCCAGCTGTTTCAGAATGTTTTGTGGAGGTTGTTCTATTCATTTCTGTTGCTTTATGTCTTGTGCATATTTTCTGCTTACTTCACTTTGCATCAGTTCATGTCAGTCTTTTCATGCTTCTCTGTATTCATAATGTTCATCATTTCTCATGGCACCATAATTTTCTTTTATATTCATGTACCACACTTTATTGAGGCATTCTCCAATTGATAAGCGTTTACTTTATTTCTAGTTATTTGGTCACCAAAAAAAAGCCCTAGGAATTCTCATTTTAATTCTTTACACTTTTTTATCTTGCTGTGCTAATGAAAACCTGGCTCTTTATGGAAGATACTGTACTCCAAGGACATATTCAAGTACTAGGAAATCTTTCTTCTATGGCCCCTGACACAAAGGGCCAAAAGGAAGGTAAAGGAAAGGAAGTGGGGGGTTGGGAGGGGAAGAGAAAGGCATTCTCGACTCCTCAAAGCCACTTCCACATAGTCCCTTGGCCAGTCTTCTTCAGAGCTTTACTCAATGTGTTTATATCACTCAGTTCAGATTTTTGTCATTGCCATCTACTAACACCTGAGTCAACCTCGTTCCTTTCTTGTAGAGCCAGTACTTATAATTATGCACTAATTAATTGAGACAAAGTAAAATATTGACTCATATAATGAATCTCATGACTTTTTACATCTTAAATGTGTTACATTCTGCTTATTTCTTCATATGAGGTTTGGCATTGAGTTCACAAGATTTTGACATGTATACTTTAGTTTTTCATCATGAAACCATATATCACATTAGCTATTCATCACACCTTTGACAAACAGTCCACTTTTCTAATGCTAGTTTTGATAATAGCCCAAAGGTTTTCAATGGAGTTTAAATTCGATGTGCTACCTAATCAGAGGGGTATATTTACTCCATCTCTTGGATCAATTCTTAATTTCATGCGCTATGTGGCATAATTCAAGATCATGCTTCAGAATTCCATGGCCTGTTGAGAATTTCTGTAATTCTAGATCAATTCTGCTTCTTAATATGCCAATATATATCAATATCTATCTATCTATCTATCTATCTATCTATCTATCTATCTATCTATCTATATATATATATATATATATTTCCACAATTCTTCATTCCCTCAATGGGGAGAAGGCCTTCAACCTATCATGAAGTAAACAATCCCCAAAACATTTTGGGATAGAAGTTTGGTAGTCTAACAGAGATGCCCAGATCTTAGAGATTCCCCTGGCCTTCTTCTGATGATGGTTTTGATATAACCTTCAGTTTCTTCAGTAAAAAATCACCTTTCTATAACCATCAGTATACCAGTCATTGTACTGTCTTACCCAGGACAAGTGTCTTTTTTCTTCATAGCAATAGGTTTTTTTGCTTGTTGTGTCTAGGCTTATATTGTCTCGTCTTGCATTATCTTGTTTTGTTTTGTCTAGTTTATATTTTTCCTGGGCATCTTTCTGATTCTACAACATTGGGAAGGCTACACCATACTGGAGAGAAATTAAATAATAGCCCCTCCAGCTGCCCGGTCCCTCTGAAATCTTTGCTTACTATCTGGGGGTTCATTTGGCTGTTCTTCAGCAATGATTTGTCATTCTTCGATGGTGTTTTTTGTTCTGGAAGACACTTTCCTCTTTGCTTTGGTGCACAAAATTCAATTTCATTGTGCCCTTGAAGGATCCGTGAAATGCTTGACTCTCCAGCCTTCTTATACTCCACTGCCCTCCTTGGAATTAGCACTTCAGTCACATTGGCCTCTGACAACGTCCTGCAAATTTAATGCTCCATCCACCTTCTCCTTGCCTTTGCACCGGTTGACCCCTATGCCTGGAATGCACTCCCTCCTCACCTCTGCCTCTTAATATTCCTAGTTTCCCTCAAGATGCAGTTCAAGAGCCACTTTCTTCATGGTCCCTTTCCTGGTTGCTAAGTTACCTCCCCAAAACTAACATATATAAAATATATCTAACATACATAAACATAAATAACATAACTCACATACATATGTATATACGTGCACATTCACATGCATATGTGGATATACACACAACACATTTCATGTATTGCTCATATATATATATGTGTGCATGAGTATGTGTATATGCAGCATATGTGTACTCAACATGTGTACATGTCATCTCCCCCATTAGAATGTAAGATCCTTGAGAGCAGAGGTTCTTTCACATTTGACTTCTTAAACCTAACACTTAGCATAGTGCCTCCAACATAAGTAAGTGCTTAATAAATGTCTGTTGACTCACTGATTGATTTAACAGAATGTAAGCTCCCTCAGGACAAAAATGTTTGTGTGTTTCCTAGAACTTGTCATGGGACCCTAGAATGATGAATGCTTAATCAAGCACTTTGTTGGATTAAGCTGAACGGGATTACATGGCAGGTTTGGACGGCCAGCCAGTGGATAAAGAGGTGTAGACTAGAAGAACTGAAAGGACCAAGGAGTCAAGTGGAATTCAAAACCTCTCAAATCTGTTTTCTTTGGTTCCCCAGAAGTACTATGGGAAGACAAAAGAGAAATTTTGGCTAAAACATATTGTAAGTAAGGATAATACAATGAGAAAAATGAATTAGAGTCAGCGGAGACAAATTCCAGCCTCAGCTTTGTTATGGACTCCTTGTGTAACCTTTGACAGCTGGTTCCTTTTCTCTAGCCCTCAGTTTCCTCATCTGTTTGTCGGACTAGATCATCTCCAAGACCTCTCTTATGTCTGACATGCCCTGTTCTACTGCTCTGTGTTCTAAAGTCCATTTCAACTATCCTACGCTAAGGCCTCTCCCAGCTCCAACAGCCCAATGTGCTAACACTCTAGGTTATAATGTTTTGACCTATTCTGACATCCAATGATCTGCTCATAGGAGGAACAAGATGAACTTCATAGTACCAATAATGTAGAAGTGAAGAATCACAGATGCTTATCACACAGAAGACAAAGTTCTAGAGTAGCTGAAGTTCATCTTATGAGGCAGATATGTTGGGAGAGGGAGTGTTAAACATTGGATTGGAGTCAGAGAGACCTGAGCTCAAATCTTGACTCAAGTACTTAGCAGCTGTATGACCCTGGGTAAATTTCCACCTCAGTTTCCTCATCGGTGAAATGAGGATCTCTATCTCACAAGGTTGTTGTGAGAGTTAAATAATATAGCATAGCAAATATATGCTATATTTGTATACCTTCAAATGCTATGTAAATATTGTTGTTCACTACTATTATTACTATTATTTTCATCATCTTTATTATTAATTGTATCTCTCTTCTCTTGTCAGACTGCCTTAAATAAAGAACAACTTACCCGGTTCCTCCTTCACCTCCCACTCCCCAGAAAACTCAAAGACTTTTGTCCGAGCCTGGCTTTCCCAAGCCATGCCCTAGTTTGGAATCTTCTTTTAACTTTCACCCCTGTGAGAGTTAAAATCATAAAACGTCAAAGCTGGAGGGAGCCTCCAAACTTCAACTGAGAAGGCAAATTACAACATAGAAGGTAAAGGCAAAAATTGTTAGAGCTGGAAAGGACCACCACCAAGATCATTTAACGCATTGCTTTGAACCCCCACCATTTATATGAAAAACTGAGGCCCCCAATGGGGAAAAATGGCTTGCCCATCATTGCACATCTACTTCATGGCAGACCTGGGACCAGGAAACAACCCATTGCTCATGAAAATATACTACATTACATCTGGAACTGAATTGTAAATATGCATCTAATGTCTCCCTGGAAGCAACACAATCCAGTCACATACAAAAAAAAATAATAAAAATTTAAAAAAGCCTAACTTTGAAGAACTGAAAGGAACAAAGATTCAAATGGAATTCAAAACCACTTCAATTGGTTTCCTCAGTCTCCCATAAGTACTATGGTGATACAGTTATAATAGGTATAATCAACCATGACCCAGACACTCCCTGCCTGAGACCACCTCCAGAAACGCCTCTAAGCCAAAGGGGCTGAGTTCCTGTAATTATACCATTTGCTGTAAGTTGATGTTTCCTCGCTAAGATTGGGTTCAGCCACAGCCTTGTAATTAGTTTGAAAAGGCTCAATTTATTTACATTTTCATTAACTTCATTTTTTTTTCTTTTTTAAAGGTTACTGGACTAAAAAAAATTGAGTAAATCATAGAACTTAGAGTTGGAAGGTCTCTGAGACAGCATCTTGCCTAAGCCTCTGATTTTACAAATGGGGAAACTGAGCTCCTGAGAAGGCAAGGGGATTGTTAAAAGGAAGTCTTCCTGATTCAAAATTCAATGCTCTTTCTTTTATACTATACTGTCTCTTCTATCTGATACATCTGGCATCTTGTCCTTAGACAAACAGACTTGAGTTCAAATCGGGCCTGATGCTTGTTGTGAGACCCTGGGTGAATCACTTAACCCCTACCTATTCCAGTGTCCTTATCTGTAAAATGAGAATAATAATAGCACCTACCTCCCACATTTGTGAGAATCAAATGTGACAATAATTACGTAGCATTTAGCACACAGCTAAGCACAGAGTAGATACTTCATAAAATCTATTGTTATTGCTATCATTATACTAACCAAGCCTAGCCCATGCTTAATTCTGAGATCATATGAAATTGATCATGCCCATAATGATTTGGTCCTTTGAGTTATTTTAGCAAAGCAGAGCTGATATGAGATTGTAGGTGTCCCAAATCTCAACTCAGGGGTCTTTCTGTTGTAGTATATTGGCCTATGAAAAGAATAAGAGAGCAAGCATTTCTTAAGTGCCTACTGTGTTCCAAGCACGGTACAAAGTACCTTACATCTCATCTGATCTTCTGAATAGCCCTGTGAAAGGTGCTGCTGCCATTATTATCTCTATTTTACAACTGAGAAACCTGAAACAGAGATAAGGGGATTTGCACAGGGTCACAGAGCAAGTAAATGTCTGAGGCAAAATTTGAACCCGGATCTTCCTGACTCTAGACTCAGAATTCTATCCATTGTACCACCTAGCTGCTGTTTACTATTGACAGCATTCAGCGTTCTTACCTTTCCAGTCTTCTTATACCTAACTCCCCTCTCCCTACTTGGCCGTGCAGTGACATTGGTTTTCTTGATATTCCTCATACAAAACATTCTGTCAACTAATTTGGTGCATTTTCTATTTTTTTGTCTCTCTCTCTTTTTTTTTTTTGAGACAATCAAAGTTAAGTGACTTGTCCAGGATCACACAGCTAGTAAGTGTCTGAGGCTGGATTTGAGCTCAGGTCCTCCTGCCTCCAAGACTGGTTGGTGCTCTATCTACTGCACCACCTAGCTGCCCCCAACCTGATCCATTTTCACTGGCTGTCCCTCATGCTTAGGATGCCTTCCTTCCTAGATTCCCTGGCCTCATTCAAATCCCAGCTGAAAATGCACTTGTTATAAGAAGCCTTTCCTGATCCTCCTTAACACTAGTGATTTCCCTCTGAGATTAATCACAATTTGTCCAGGACATATCTTGTTTGTACGTAACTGTTTGCATGTTGTCCCTTCCTTTAGATTGTAAACTCCTCGAGAGTAAAACCAGCTTTTGCCTTTCTTTGTATCCCTAGTACTTAGTACAGTGCCCGGTACATAGTCGGTGCTTAATAAATGTTTGTTGACTTGACACAGACCTGGAGTGAGGAAGACCTGATTTCAAATCCAGTGTCAGAACACTTACTAGTTGTATGACTCTGAGCAAGACACTTAACCTCTGTTTGCCTCAGTTTCTTCCACTGTAAAATATAATCATAGTACCTAGCCCCTAGGGTTACTGAGGCACTTGCTAGCTGTATGAGTCTAAGCAAGGCACTTAACCTCATTCTGACTCAGTTTCCTCAACTATAAAATGGGGATAATAACAGCACCCACATCAAAGAGTTGTTTGGAGGATCAAATGAAATAATATCTGTAAAATAGGCTGAGCACAGTGTCTGGCACATAGTAGATGCTATATAAATATTTGTTCCCTTCTTTGCCCTTGACACAGCCACTGTCACCTTTATTAAGTTAAAAATGAAGAAGGCAATGAAATTTTTTAAAAAAGCCCAGTCTCTAAGCCTTCTCAACTTATCTCCTTCTCACTAGTGACCTCTTTGGCCAGGACCTGCATTGAACACCCAGGGATTTCCAGGTTCTTTCTCTCCCATCTAATCTGCTCCCAGATCTTGACTTGAATCAATCACTGATGGCACTCGACTGTTCCTATTTCTCAGAGTAAATCACATTGTTACAGAGAGCAAAGCCTTACACCAGAGGAATGAAAGCATTTAAGGTAGAATATTAGATGCTGGTAGGGTAGCCAGGTCACAAAATAATTTATTCTAACGTCATCATTTTTACACGGGGATACTGAGGCATGAGGAGGTTGAAATGACATCACACAGACAGTAACTGTCAGATGCAGGATTTTATTCTGGTCCTATGCTTTTAATGCCTTAAAGCTGTCATCCTCTGCATTTCTCCATGCCAAGAATGGATGGGATGGTGAGTGTCTTTGGAGGCACAACCCCCTGATGTCCCAACACTTGCAATCTTTCCTGGTCAAGCCAAGTCCAGTTCGGTCACAGATCAGTTAGGCAGCTGATGGATACCATTTTCCTGTTTTTAGAGTGCTAGCACTAACTCAGTATGTTTGTAAATGATTTCTGTATTTCCCTGGCATCTTTCTTCCTATTTAAATAAATGCATTTTGTTTGGGGCCTTTGAATTGAACTGAAGAAAAGTTCTTTTAAATAAAATGCATGCAAATCACTATGAGTATAGATTCAATCTATCTCTTTAACCAGGCTTTTCTCACATGGGTGGCCAATGCATTGAGGAAAAAATCTTTACCTAATACAAACAGGGGACAGTAGGCTAGGACGAATGAATGAATGCATGAATGAATGAATGAGCATTTGTTAAGCACTTACTGTGTGCTCAGCATGGTGCTAAGAACAGAGATATAAAAACAAAATTGAAGTCTGTCCCTGACCTCAATGAGCTTACATTCTAACGAGAGAAGAAGAAATATTTAGAAGACTAGTGATGGGGGAGGGCTTTTTTCTCTCCATCTCTCACTCTTGGAAATTTCCATGATGCTTTGAGGAACCTCATCATCTTGCAACATCGAATCAGCCTTAGAACTCACAAGTCATCAGGACTCTGCCCTTGAGACCCCTCTGATTCCAAGAAGAAATGAAGACATCTTTCCCAAAAAGTCTATGTAATGAGGGGGTCAGGACAGCCATCTCTACTTCTCACACAAATGCATTCCATTAGGATTCTCATCATGATCCAGCACGGGTCTCTTTGTATTCTTCACTCTCGCCCCAGACTTATTTTTCAGCTTTTTGTTTATTGTCTTCTCCTATTAGATTGTAAGCTCCTTGAGGGTAAAAATTATATATTTTTTGTATTTATGTGCCCATCACTTAGCACAGTGCCAGGCACGTAGGAGATGCTTCAAAAATGTTCATTGACTAAATGATTTACCTGTTGAGTGGGAGAAATATTAGGATAGTAGACAGATACCCTTTTCAGTAGTCATGGCAGTCCAGTAGTCATGGCAGTACTTATTCGAGTATAGTTCCAAAACTGGAAATGTGGGGAGGAAAGCAGGCCAAGCTCAGAAGTATCAAATTTTCTATGTGACCCTGGACATGTTTCTGAGTCTTAGTTCATCTGTAAAATGGGGATATTAATATTTACATTACTCACTCCCCAGGTTTTAGTCCAGAAAACATAGATCATAGTTAGATAGGAGTCTCAGAGGAAATCTCGCCCAACTTTCTTATTTTATAGATAAGAAAACCGAGGCTCAGGGAGACTGTGACTTGCTTAAGTTGACACAGGCAATGTTTCAGAGGTAGGATTTGAACTCAGGTCTTCTGAATGCAAAGGCAATATGCTAACCACCACACCCAACTGCCTTTTTTGTGAGTCTGTAATGAGATAACTTATACAAATTCTTTGCAATCATAAAAGGCTAGGTGGCATGGTGGACAGAGCATCAGGTCTGGAGTCATGAATTCATTGAGTTCAAATCCAGCCTCAGACACTTACTAGCTGTGTGACCCTGGGCAAGTCCTTTTTCCTCTGTCTGACTGTTTCCTCAACTTTAAAACCAGGTTAATAATAGCACCTACCTTGTGGGGTTGTGATGATCAAATGAGATCTTTTTAAGGCATTTAGTACAGTGTCTGATACATCAGAGGTACTTAATACAAACTCATTTCCTTCCTATCTACATTCCCACCATACTTATTATCTTCCATTCTAAAAGAATTTATGATTCCATCAGGGCATGTCATCCACCCATCATAAGGCAGGATCTCACCATGCCTTAGCTGATGGTTTCATGAGATGCTAGGCAAACAAACAAAGGAACAAAGGCATAAATAGGCAGGCAGACAGGCAGATAAAATCATTATAAAAATTATAATAAAAACCCTGTTGGCCAAACTCTAGTCTTGAGCAGCTTTAAATTTATCGAGATTGGTCTTCTAAACACAGGCATATACGGCAATTTGTTTTGCTTGACTAAACATGAATTGAAAAGGGATTGTGTATGTTTAATATGATTGTACATGTATGGCCTATATCAGATTACACGCCAGCTTGGGGAGGGGGAAGAGGAAGCAGGCGGAGAACATTTAGAGCTCAAAATCTTATAAAAGTGAATGTTGAAAACTAAAAATAAATAAATAAATATTTTAAAAAGAAAAAAAAGAAAAGGGATTTTGTTTTTCTTGAAAATAAAATTTTTAAAAATAAAACAAAAAGCAAGAAAACATCCAACTTGTCATCAGGTCTGGATGTGAAGCCAATATGCTGGGTAGGGCCTGTTAGGGCTTGTGGCTCACTCACATAGTCCTTGAGAGCCCAAGATCAAGTCCATCACCTTCTGAAACATCAGAAGATTTTACTATTAAGGTTTTTGTTGTTCAGTTGTTTCGGTTGTGTCTGACTCTCCATAACCCCATTTGGGTTTTTTTTTTCACAAACATATTGGAGTAGTTTCCTTCTCAGCTCATTTTACAGATGAGGAAACTGAGGCAAACAGGGTTAAGTGACTTGCCCAGGGTCACACAGCTAGGAAGTGTCAGAGGCCAGATTTGAACTCAGGAAGGGGAGTTTTTCCTGACTCCAGGCCCAGCACTCTATCAACTGAACCACCTGTGATAATATTTATATAGCACTTTAAAGTTTATAAAACAATTTACATGAATTACCTCATTTGATCCTCACAGAAATCCTGGGAGGTAGGTGCTGTTAGTATCCTCATTTTAAAGATGAAAAAACTGAGGCAGACAGAGGTGAGGTCTCTTGCCCAGGGTCACACAGCTAGTAAGTGTCTGAGGCTGGATTTGAATTCAGTTCTTCCTAATTCCAGGCCCAGCTCTCTCTACTGTGTCACTTAGCTGCACATTATTATATGTTAAATAATTATGTTACATTATATATTAAAATTATTATATTATTATGTAATGTATTTCATATATGATATGATATGATATGTTATGATATGATAGTATATGACATAGCATAATATAACATGATATGATAGAATATAATAAAACATAACATACTATAGTGTAACAGTAGAGGTGGAATGCCATCAGGGATGTCATAGAGAATTCTTTGGAAGTAGGACCAAGGAAAGATATTATCTAAGAGCTATTCTAAATGAGATTCCCTGAAGGTAAATAGTAGGAATGTCATGAGAAGAGAGAAAGAAGAAGTAGGGTGGGGGCAGGTAAAAAACAAATTCAACCACTAAGGCTGAGTGTGGTCTGCCATGCCTGTTCAGTCAATGGTTGGCGTCCTTGGTGTCTAGATCTCTTTTGGTAAAAGGAATGCAGCTTTCTTCCAAGGGAAACCATGGGGCTCAGACATTAATTTTGCATCCAGTGAAAAAGCTCTAATTTCTTCAGAAAAAGCTCCAAAAACAACACTGGATTCACCAGAGAAAAGGTATCAGGGAAAAAAGAGCTGATTGAAGTCATTGAGATGCTGAGGGGGTTACAAGGGGAAACCTAGGAAATCACTTTGAAATGAAGATAAACCCCAGGACTCAGAGCCACAGGCATCCTTTCATTTTCTCGGCTGTCAGGTTCAGAGAAAATGGCAAAAAAAAAAAAAAGCCATAAATAATTAAGCCCATAAATAGAATAAAACAGCAAACTGAACATGCCAATGTCCAAGTGGATGGGGAATATGAAAGTGAAGGAGAAAATTAGGACAGAGAAAACAAACATGACTTCTAATTATGCTAGGGATTTCCTCTCCATCACGCCTTCTCAGCCAGCCACTCTGGCTAGGTACAAATGGTTTCACACCGAGTTTCTGTGAACAGACACACTACAGTGCATTGACTGAGAGACCTGTTTCTCTTTACTTACCTCCTCATGAGCTGAAATGCAGAGAAGATATACAACTGCATGCAAGAGCCAGGAACAAAGGGTGTTTCTGAAGCAGGAAATACATCGGTGGTTCTGCTCTATGGGCTTCAGGAACAGGGAGCCTGGGAGCATGTAAACCCTTGGAGGGAAATTTCCAAGACCCCAGAAGCCGAGGAAAGTGGTTCCAAAAAAAGAGATGTTATTTGCTTCTAGCACAGAGTTTATCTTAGCGGAACCAATAGCCAAAATGACTATCTTACCTCGTGGAACAGACAAGGTAGAAAGGGATGTCAGGGGCCAGGTAAACAATAGAAACCTAGGGCACCAGACATGCCAATCATCCCTGCTATGACATTCCCCAAACATTAAGCACCTACTGCATACAGAACCTCCACTAAACTCCTCCTCAAATACTTCATCATGGCCCAAGGGTCTCACAGATTATAGCCACAGAGTATAAGCTCTGTCATATTCTACCAAACCATAACGGTGTTAAGTATAGTGCCAGTGACCGACTGTCTATTGTCTGAGAACCAAATCGCCTTCGAGAAGAGGCAACTAAGGGCATCTTAGAGCTGCCTTCAACTATCTTAAGGTCTGTCATGTAAAGATATACCACAAGAAATTATAAAAGGGATGGCTTTCAGAGAAACCCGGGAAGGCTTATATGAATTGATACAGAGTGAAATGAATAGAACCAAGAGAATAATTTATACAGAATAAAATAATAATGTAAAAAATATTTGAAATAGTTAAGAACTTTATGCAATACAATGACCAACCACAATTCCTGAGGACTGGTGATGAAACACCTCCTGACAGAAAAGTGGTGGGTTAAATATGCAAAATGATACATGTAGTTTTGGGCATGGCTAATGAGAGAATGTGTTTCATTTGACTGTGTGATTGTTACAAAGGTTAGTTTTGGGTTTTTTTTTGCTTTTTGGTGAGGCAATCGGGGTTAAGTGACTTGCCCAGGATCTCACAGCTAGTAAGTGTCAAGGATCTGAGGCCAGATTTGAACTCAGGTCCTCCTGAATCCAAGGCCAGAGCTCTATCCACTGTGCCACCTAGCTGCCCCCAAAGGTCAGTTTTTCTTTTGTTTTTCAGAAATGAAAGTAGGAGGGAAAAAAATAAATACTTGTTAATTGGAAAAAATAAAATTCCATTAAAAAAGAAAAGATATTAGACTTATTCTACTTGTCTGAAGAGGGAAAGGATAGAATTAGGAATAGTAAGTGGCAATTGCAAAGAATCAAATGCAGGATTGGTATTAAGTCAAATTTCCTACCAGTGGGAACTATTCAAGAGAGGAATGGACTGCCTCAGAGGGTCATGGATTCATCATCACTTGAAGTCTTCAAGCAAAGTCTGGATGACCACTTTGGCGTTATACTCTAGAGAGATATTTTCATGTATGGATTGGACTAGCTGTCTGATGAGACATCTTCCAACCCAGAAATTCTCTAATTCTGAGGGTGTAGAGAGGCTCACCATCAAAAGATTGATCTCTAGATAATGATTTGTTTGTCTATGGTAACTCATGAAATAGATGATTCTCTTATGGCACTCAGACCTATGTCAGACAACAGAGTTGCAAAAAAAAAATAATGGGTCACAGGTTAACTATTAGAAACATTAAACTATTCTAGACATGAAGTTTGTGTCCAGTGACCAGTGAGTGTATAGATGACTGGAAGAACTGAACTACTCTGATGGGTGGAGTCTTGGCCAGGGCCTGAGTGGAGAGGGTCACTATGATGGAGGCAGTCCCTCCTGCTTATCTCATACTGCCTCATGTGCCTTCAAGTTTTTGAAGGGTTGGTATATGGGAGAGGGATTGGATTTGTTTTGTTTACTCCCAGAAGGCAGGAACATAGGATAGGAATTGCCAAGAGGAGGAGTTAGGCAATAATTAGAGCTATCCACAAGTGAAATGGGCTGCCACCAGTCAGACTGGCCTCTTCCTTAGCTGAGTCCTTCAAATGGAAGCTGAATGTTGTAGAGGGAATTCTCAGTCACATTCTGTTTGGTCTAGATCAGGTGGGGAAGCTGCAGCCTTGAGGTCACATGTGGCCTTCTAGGTCCCTGGGTGCAGTCTTTTGGTCACATTTTTTGTAAAAATGAAGTTTTATGAAACAAATCCTTTTATTAAGGAGATTTGTTCTGTGAAGTTTGGATTCAGTCAAAAGGGCCACACTTGACGACCTAGAGGGCCACATGTGGCCCCGAGGCCAAGGGTTCCCCACCCCTAATCTAGGTCATTTCAGAGCACTTGCCAACTCTAAGATTTTAAAATCCTGATTTGTTTTTCTCCTCAAAACAATCCTGGGATATGGGCAGTGTGAGTATCCTCAATTTACAAATGAGGAAATTGAAAAACAGAGATGAAATGACTTTTACAAAGCTACACAGCTAGGAAGTGGGATTTGGACCCTGGTCATCTGGGTTCCAGTGTTATAATGTTTTTTCCCCAGGACATTCGGAGCAGGATAGGCAAGTGAGCAACCACATGAAGAGCAAAGATGGAAAGGCCCAGAGAGAGACTAAGGAGATTTCAGCCTCATTTGCTTTTATACCTTTCTTAATCTTGCGTGAATCAATGACAAATGAGCCTGACCTAGAGGCCTGTGTGCAGGAGTATGTATGGAGATGAGGAGCAGTCAGGATGAAAAAGGAGTAGACTTGGGAATTTCTCTCACAATAGGGTTTGAGCTTGGGGTTCACAGGATTGAAACAACAACACACTTCATCAGTCATTGAGCATAATCTTTCATTTTGCAGACACTGTGGATTAGAGTGAGGAATACACTCTGTGGAAATGGGATGGAATGAAGCCTACCAACCAAAGAGAAACTGAACCCTCTAACCTAGGGGGCTAACAAGTCATACATCAACAGCTGAGCAACGAACAGTATAGTGGAAAGATCAATGAGCCTAGAATGTCAGAACCCTGACTCTCAGGGATGATGGTTAGAGGGCAGCTAACAAGAACTGGAATGAGAGAGATAGACTGACAGAGACAAAGAGAGACAGAGAGAAACAGAGAGAGAGAGATTTAAATACCGAAATACAGGAAAAATACAGAGAAACAGACAGGGCCATAGAGACAGGAAGGGGAGGCAGGCTTCAAGAGAGAGGAGAAAGGGAACAAAAACTTCCTGAGGAAAGAGGGTATGATCCAACGGATAATTGAGGATAAAAGACTGGAAGTCATGCCAACAGAATTCCTGAGATCACCAAATCCAAATGTGATTCTAGAGTTACAAAGAACATAGCAGCTGCCTTCAAATCATTGGAGAGCTATCTCATGGTATAGGTATTAGACTCATTCTAATTGGAGCCAGAGAACAGAGCTAGGGACAATGGCTAGAATCTGGAAGGAGACAAAATTAGACAGTCTAAGGAAAAGTTTTCCTCAGAAATAGTTATCCCCAAATGGAAGGAATTGGCTTGGGAAGTAGTGGATTCTCCTCCCTTCACTTAAGGTCTTCAGGAAAGTCCAGACGACTATTTCTTGGATATATTGTAGAGGGTGTTTATTCTTTAGATGCAGATTGTATTACTAGGTCATTGAGGTCCTGTCAAATTTTGAAATTCTATGAAGTGAAAATTCACAGAAATCGTGTGCACCTGGGGAGGTCAATAAAGATTAGGTCAGGAAAACACAAACTAAGTACTAACAAAAATTAGTTTGCTTTTTGTACTGTAGAGATTCCCCCCAAAATATTGTTTTAAATAGTGGCATTATCCCAACTCCTGGCCTTGGACAGCTACGTGCCTCCAATTCTCTAAGGCAGAGAATTAGAGAATTGGAAGGGATCCTAGTCACCAGCTAGCCCAACCTATACACAAGAGGAATTCCCTGCTAAAAAAAAATGCCCAACAAGTAGTCATATGACCTCCAAGGGGAATCCTTCAGGTATGAGACAATCCATTCCCCTTTTGGGCAGTTCCAAGTATTAGAAAGTTGTTGCTATTGTAGTTGTTGTTGTTGTTGTGGGGGTGGTGGTGGTGATGATGGTGGTGCCTATGATTGTTGTTTTTCCAAGAAGACCTGGATTCCAGTCCCAGGTCTTAGTTGGAAGAGGTAACAGCCCTGGGTCCAAGTTCTAGATTCATCCTTAAGTGACTCTGGGAAAGTCACTCTCTAAGCCTCAGTTTCCTTATCTGTCAAAGGAAGGAGTTGAACTGCATGTTTTCCAGGAACCCTTCCACCTACAATACTCTATTTCATTCTAAGGATGACTTTGGGCAAGTCAAGACTTCTCTTTTCTGTACTTTACTAACCTCATTTGTAAACTGGGCATAAAACCCTTTATCTCTACATGCTGTGAAGATCCAATGATGAAATTAAAGTGAAAGTGATTTGGAATCATAAAACACAGCACAAATTTGCTTTATGGATATAAGTCCATAGGTTTAGTTCAGCAACAGACCTCAGAGGTTTAGTCTAAATCCCTCATCTTATAGATGAGAAGGCTCTAGAGGAGAAAAGATTTGCCTTAGGTCTCACAGGTAATAAGTATCAGGGCCAGAATCTAACCTGGGTCCTTTTACTCCTGATCCATAGCTGTTTTTGTTTTGAGTAAATTAGGTGGCAGAGACACATAGTGTTGAACTACAAGTGAGACACATAGTGTTGAACTTCAAGTGATTAGGATCTGAATTTAAATCTCGCCTCAGACACGTGCTATGTGATGCCGCATCCCTTTCCTCATCTGTAAAATTGAAATAATAGTAACACCTCCCAGGGTGTTGTGAAGATCAGATGAGTTAACATTGTTAGAAAGCTTTACATACCTTAAGACTCTCTGTCTGTCTGTCTGTCTGTCTGTCTGTCTCTCTCTCTCTCTCTGTATGTGTGTGTGTGTGGGTGTCTCTCTCTTTTCCTCTCTTACTCCCTCTCTCTTTTTTCTTCTTTCTCTCTCTATATATAATATATACACACATATGTATATGTATTTGTTTATAATATTTATATATACACAAAAATGCTAGCTTTTGTTATTACTGAGTATCAAATGAAGTAATGCGTGTAAAATGCTTTTTAACATAAGCCACAGGTGGGTCTCTAGGTCTTCAAGTGTGGCCATTTGACTGCAGCCTAGAGGCCAGAGGTTCCCTACCCCTGTTGTAAGCTATTAGTTTTTTATTTTCTGTTGCCTCATCTGTAGAATGGGTATGAAAACAACAACACATCTCCTACTTATACTGCAACAAAGCTAATCATTATGGATTGACTGCAAAGTACAGAAAACATTAAGCAAGTTTACAAACAGTTATCCTTGTGAGAAGACATTTGACATTCTCCAATCTTTTTCAACCCTGATTTTACATGTGATTCTCCTACTGCCTTTTTTCAGTGAAAAAAATGTAGATAAACTTGTACTCAAAATAAGAGTTTAACATGAATGCTAATTTATTTTAAATGCCTTTTAACTTTGTCTCTGGATAATATGAGTTGGCAGCAGACTAGTAGCTCGGTGGGAGGTTAATAGAGATTTAGCAACCTATGGATGAGTTGTAATTTTCTTTTGATTTTCATTTTTAATCTTTCTTTCTCCCATTTTTCCCTTTCTGCTTACTAAGAATCCAATGGTTCACTCGGTTTAAACCATAACACTTAAAAGTTGCTGAACTAATTTATATCCTAAGGTATTCCCTCATAACGGGAATTCAGAACATGGATAGTATCCAACCAAACAACAGCTTCCGTTCCAAAAGTTTATTTGTAAGTCAGTTGTTTATAACCTGGAATATATCTCACAATAGAAATGAAGTCATAGAGTAAGTTTCTTAGCTAGAACAAAGGAACAGTTTTAATAAAAGTGAATCTGATGGAGGTAAATGAAAGATCCTAAAATGGGCTGAAAAATCAATAAATTCAGGGAAGCATGACTAGTCAAGGTTCATGGGGGAGGTGGAATCTGTGGGTTTTAAAGGATTTCAGGCTCAGGGTCAGTCAAGAGTTTGACAAAGCAGCCACAATAGTGTTCGTGACCTAAGCCTTCATTAAAAAAAAAAAAAGTATGGAGTCCAGCACAATGGAGATAATAGCCCCATTGTTTTCTGCCCTGCTCAGACCTCAAGTGGACTGTTAAGTTCAGTTTTAGGAGATACAACAGGCATTTCAGAACGGACACTGACAAGCTAAGTATGCACCAAAGAGGATGCCCAGGAAGGTAAAGAGGACTGGCAAAGATGTCATACGAAGCTACCAGAGATGTTGACTTTGGAGAAAAGAATACTTGGGAAGGAGATGTGTGACATGAGAACTACTTTCAGGTATTTGAAGGGCTATCATGCATAAGAGGATTGGAGAATCACAAAATTTTAGAATTTTAAAGAATTTCAGTGACCATCTTGTCTTCCCATACTATATGCTTATATCCAAAAAGGGATCATTCAGATTCTGCTTAAATACCTCTAATGATGGGGAATACTTTGTCTCAAGGAAGCCCAGTCCACTTTTGGATAGCAGAGGTTCCCAAACTTATTTGGCTTGCTGCACCCTTTTCAAAAAAAATTACTCAGTGCTCCCCTGGAAATCTACTTTCTTTAACCCTTTAATGGGTTGTTGTTTTTTTAATTTGCATAATTTCAAAAAATATAAAATATATATTTTTAAAATGACACATCTTAAATATAATATTCTTTGTAAATTTGTAGGTTTTTCCTGCATTGAAATTTTGATGATGCAATATTGCACATGTAACCATACATGTCATAAATAAGTCGTTACATGCACCTATGCCTGCTGATTCATGCTGAAGTTCCCAACAATGTGCAACAAGATCGCACAGCGAATAGAATACTAGGCATGGAATTAAGAAGATTCATTTTCCTGAGTTCAAATCTGACCTCAGACCTTTACTATCCGGATGACCCTGGGCAAGTCAGTTAACCCTGTTAGCCTCAGTTTTCTCTTCTATAAAATGAGCTGGAGAAAGAAATGGCAAACCACTACAGTATCTTTGCCAAGAAAGCCCCAAATAGGGTCATGAAGAGTTGGACACAATTGAAAATAACTGAATAATAGCACCAATATATACAAGACACTAGAGATACAAGGACAAAAATTAAATAGTTCCTACTCTCAAAAAGCTTGCAGTCTACCAGAGATGGATGATGCAAAGAGAAGTAAAATACGAGGTAGGGATTAAAGGGAACAAATATGAAATCAGGAGCAGGGAGAGGTCCCTTTCAACTAGAAGATCAGGGTCACAAAGACTCAGACACAACTGAAAATAACTGAACTGAGTCAGCAAGGACAACAACAAATTAATCCCCAAGAAATGAAGGATACTAATGTCCCTAAATCTGTTATCTCGTGATCCTATGAGTCAGATTGAATTGAATTGAAATAAAAAGTTTAAGTACCTTGACAGCATTATAGAGTTAAGAAAGCACATTAATTTACAGTCAAAGGACCTGAGTTTTAATCCTGGTACTAATTCTTACTATCTTTGTGATTTTAGTTCAGTCATTTCCTGTCTGTGGGCCTCAGTCTCTTCATCTGTAAAATGGAGGTGTTGGACCAGATAATAACTTCTATCTTAAAGTCCTTTTCTAGCTCTTCATGCTTGGAGATTAAATAATGCAGATTCTTTGACTTCCTTAAAGGCTCAGAGGCCATATGCTCAGGAAACCATACCCAATTCCTCTTAGCACTGGTTTCTTTCCTACTGGGGTATTTCACTTCAACATTGCACCCAAAGCCACGAATGCTTCATCCCTTGCTATCAGAGGTATTCTTTTTTCTGGGGCTGGGCTTGAAGTCAAGGCAGCTGTCCACTATGGAGCTATAACTATAGCAATGGGGACCTGTACCCAAACTTTTCTCAGTTACTGCTGAGCCAAAGTGAGATTCTGCACCAGAGGCAGCGTATCAGCAAAGTTTATGGAACAACTTATTAAAAGAAAGAAAGAGAGCAGCGTTAGCAGTAAATAGCCTCTGACGCTGGCTAATGCGGGATAAGGAGGAAATTTTGTTGTTACAATTGATGGAGGGCAAGAGGCTATAAGGCCAAGGGAGGGAAAACAGCGAAGAAGCAAAAACTTAATAAAAAAAATCTGAAGATCTGGCAACTTTAAACAGGGTCGTGTTGCTGCAGTTGCACACAACGAATTTTGTTCCAATAAGAGATGAAGTATACCCTCCTAGGAAAAGTGTAGCGCTCCAATTATCGTGACCTGATCAATTTATCAAAACCAGGTTCAATTCAATATAGTTCAACAAGCGTTTCCCCAGCATCTATTTTGGCATTATGCTAGGTACTAAGAATGAATGATAGTAGTCTTTGCCCTCAAAGTGCTTACCATCCTATGAGGGGGGAGGGAGAGGGCAGAATCGGATGGGAACACAAATGTCTATGATACAAGGAGCATCATGTTAAGGAACAAGAAGTCTAAATAAAAATGTCCCAAGAAATATGTGGAGGAAGAGAGTCAATTCCATAAACACTTATTAGACATCTCCAACATACAAGGTGGACAGTTAGGTGCCACGGTGGGTAGAATACTGGGCCTGGATTCACAAAGACTCATCTTCCTGAGTTCAAATCTGGCCTCAGACACATACTAGCTGCATGACCCCGGGCAAGTTGCTTAACTCTGTTTGCCTCAGTGTCCTCATTTGTGAAGTGAGTTGGAGAAGGAAATGGCAAAACACTCCAGTGTCTTTGTCAAGAAAACCCCAAATGGGGTCATGGACATGATTGGGGAATGGGGAATTGGACATGATTGAAAATAACCGAACAACGCCAATATATACAAGACACTAGAGATACAAGGACAGAAATTAAACGGTCCCTACTCTCAGAAAGCTCGCAGTCTATCAGAGATGGATCATGCAAAGAAAACTAAGATGCAAGGTACCGATTGAAGGGAACAAATGAGAAATCAGGAGTAGGGAGAGGTTCCTTTCAATTAGAAGATTAAGGTAAGTGGCATCAAGGAAGTGGTATATGAGCTGAGTCTTGAAGGAAGAGAACAATTCTAAAAATTCAAGATGAAGAGGGATCGCATTCCAAGTACAAAGAAAGATCTAGGTGACAGTATGGAGGTGAGAAATAACATGTTGAGTTTGGGGAACAGTTCATAGTCCAGTTGGGTTGGAACCAAGAGTATGTGAGAGGGTAATATGAAGCAAGATTGGGTTCCCACTACCTACAGGATTAAATCTTAACTTATTTTGATGGTCAGGGCCCTCTATGGCTTAACTCCAAAATATATTTCCAGCCTTTTGTCTCATTATTTTAAAGAAGAAGGAATGGAATAATGAATAGAGAGCTGATTCTAAAGCTAGGAAGACCTGAGTTCAACTCTGCTTCTGATAAATACTGGCTGTGTGATCACGTCTCCTTGGTGTTCTAGGAATTTCTCTAAATCTATAAATTACCAAGAAGGTATTGACCCTCATTTGGTAGAAAGAGTTTCCTTATCTGGAAGTTCTCAGTAATGAAACCACAGGTCTAGTTCCTATGCCTAACCTATTGTAAAGAAATTGGAATTCTACTGGGGCTTAGGAACAAGAGATAACATGTATGTGCCACCCGTCAAAGTATCAAAGGTTAAATTCCCTCCAAAGTTCCCATTTATATGAGAGAAGCTGAGGAAAGTGATGGATTATATTTCCATAGGGGCTCTTCAGAGGATGTACGGCAAATTACTGGTGTAGAGAAAAGAATAGTGAATGGATGAGATGGGCCTTTGAGTAGATAGAGTGGAGTGTGCTAGAGTGTTGAATGGGAGTCATTGGACTCAATGAGGAACAGTGCATTACTTGACATGAGATGACCCTGTGAGGAGGGAGAAGAGTGCTTGTCGAGAAGAGAGTAGCAGACACTAGAGGATTAAGGTGTCCCTACCTCATGTCTTCTCCCCTTGAGTAGTTATTTGGGTATCTAAGGGATATTCCTAATATAATTCCAACCTGTCTCCCAACTTGTGCATCCATACCCAGTCCATACCAAGGTAGGAATAGGTGATGATGACAATGGTGATAATAACAATAATAACTTATATCCATATATGAGTTATATGTTTAAAGTCTACAAAGCTCTTTATAGGCACCATCTCATTTTATTTTCATAACAACCCATGATAGAGATGTTATTATTATGCTCCCTGAGGCTCAGAGAGGGTAAATAAGTTGTCCAGGGTCACATAGCTACTAATTCTCAGACTGTCCCTACTTTAAGTTCAGTATTCCTGGTGTTACACAAACCTAAGGGTCAGCTAGGTTGCTCAGTGGTTAGAATGCTGGGCCTGGAGTCAGAAATACTCATCCTTCTGAGTTTAAATCTAGTCTCAGACATTTACTAGCTGTGTGATCCTGGGCAAGCCACTTAACCCTGCTTGCCTCAGTTTCCTCATCTGTGAAATGAGCTGGAGAAGGAAATGGCAAACAACTCTAGTATCTTTGGGTCATGAAGAGTCCAATATGACTGAACAATACCAACATAATGCTGCTGTGATATCAGATCCACCCCAATGGTGCTTATCATTTAGCTTGAAATTGTATAGCTCTTTCTCTAACTGATTCACACTCTCCTGCTCTCCGCAAATACCTTGAACTTTTCTACTTCTGTTTGACTTGCCCTTTTCCTTCTGCCTAGAAGTCCCTAGCCTCCTTCTCTGTTTCTTAAAACCCTACTCTTTAAGGCACAGTCCAAATGAGTTTTTTTTCCTTTATGCCTTCTTAACCACTCCATCTAATTTCCCCCATCTATAAAAGGAAGAAGGTAAAGTAGATGAATTCTAAGGTCCTCCCAGCTGTTAAATTAAATCAATTCAGTAAATGTTATTAAGGTTTACTTGATTAAGAAACTCTGGGTTAAGCCCTGGGGCACAAAGACCAAAGGGAAATAATGCCTGACCTCAGAGAACTTGTATTCTTCTGTGGGATAAGGAGGAAGAGAAGAACAAGTACAAGAAAAACAAGACAAACAAGAGCAAGAAGAGCAAGAAGAACAAGAAGAACAAGAAAAACAAGCACAAGAACAAGAAGAATAAGAACCAGTCATTCCCTAATTGATAAATGGCCAAAGGATATGAACAGGCAGATTCAGATGAGGAAATTAAAACTATCTGTAGGCATGTGAAAAAATGCTCTAAATCACTATTGATTAGGGAAATGCAAATCAGAACAACTCTGAGCTACCACATCAAACCTATCAGACAGGCTAACATGACAAAATGGGAAAATGATAAATGCTGGAGAAGATGTAGGAAAATTGGAACACTAATGCATTGTTGGTGGAGTTGTGAAATGATCCAACCATTCTGGAGAGCAATCTGGAACTATGCCCAAAGGCTATAAAAATGTGCATATCCTTTGACCCAGCAATAGCACTTCTAGAGCTGTATCCCAAAGAGATCATAAAAAAGGGAAAAGGACCCACATATACAAAAATATTTATTTCTTTTTGAGGTGGCCAAGAATTGGAAATTGAGGTGATGCCCATCAGGTGGGGAATGGCTGAACAAGTTGTGGTATATGAATGTAATGGAATACTATTGTGCTATAACAAACGATGAGCAGGCGGACTTCAGAAAAACCTGAAAAGACTTGTATGGATTGATGCTGAGTGAAGTGAGCAGAATCAAGAAAACATTGTACACAGTAACAGCCACATTGTGCCATGAGTAACTTTGATAGATTTAACTCTTCTCTGCAATGTAATGATCTAAGACATCTCCAAAAATCTCATAATGGAAAATGCTTTCCACATCCAGAAAAAGAACTACGGAGTCTGAATGCAGATTGAAGCATACTATTTGCTCTCTTTTCTTTTTGTTTCTTCTTTCTTATGGTTTCTCCCATTGGTTCTCATTCTTCTTTACAACATGACTAATGTGAAAATGTGTTTAATATGAATGTATACGTAGAACCTATATAAGATTACATGCCATCTTAGGGAGAGGGAAGGAGAGAGGAGGGGAGAAAATTTGGAACTCAAAATCTTATGGAAGTGGATGTTGAAAACTAAAAATTAATTAATTAATTAATATTAAAACCAAAAATAAAAAGAACAAGAAGAACAAAAAGAACAAGCACAAGAACAAGAACAAGAAGAATAAAAACAAGAAGAAATAAGCACTGGAAGAGTAAGAAAAACAAGAAGAACAAAAAGAATAAGAACAAGAGCAAGAAGAAGCTAACCATTTCTATAGCACTAAAAGAGCTTTATAAATATTATCAAATTTTATCCTCACCACAACCACAAATGCTATTATTATCCCTATTTTATCTAAGAAAACTAAAAAAGAAGGTGATCCTTAACTTCAATTACCATACGGTCATATATTTAGACCTAAAAGGGACTTTAGAGGCCATTGTGTTCAACCCTCTAATTTTACAGATGAGGGAACTGAGGCCCATGGAGGTTAAATAACTTGCCCAAGATCACACAATGGCCAAAGGTCTAGAATAAGATTTGAACTCAGATATTCCTGACTCTAAGACCACCAGGAGTCAGGAACACCTGAGTTCAACTTCTTTCCTAGAAACTGTAATGATTTGAAGACTGTAATTTCATAGCTCTAAATAATATTACATCACTAAAAAGGTGGACTTTTGTTTCAGAGTTATTAAAAGAATTTGACTTAAAGGAACTATTTTCCAAAGACAAACCAGACTACTCTTCTCCTGCTTCAGTCCAGGTTCCAGCTTACAGGACATTTGTCTATGTCTATTCAAGTCATACATAACAATTCATACAACCATGAGTTGTGGTCCAAGTGGATTCCATAGTCTAGACAATAAGAATTCTTCATCCACTTGTTTTTTCCTGTGTGGATAGTAAGGTTGAACTCTTTTGAGTTATGAATCTAATTTAAAGCCTCTTCAATGCTACAGGGCTTGTAAAAATCAACACAATGCATCAGGAGGACCTTGACACAGTAAGTACTTAATGCTTTTGGATTGATTTTGATTAATCAGTTGATTTATAGGAAGCCCCACTTCAACATAGTCTCATCTTTAATGATGTTACTAAGCATTTTTGGCAATCCACAAACAAGTATAGTATAAGGAAAACTGAGAAAGGAGTGGACAGGGACAACTAGGAAGGTTAAATGGTTCCACCTAAGATGTGGCACTTGAGTTGAGACTTGAAAGAAGACAAGATTTCTGAGATGTATGGATGAAGAAGAACTGCCTCTAAGTATAAAGGATATCCACTGCAAAGGCACAAAGGTGGAAAATAGCATCCCAAGTTCCAATTAATTAATGGGAGTAGTATGTAATAATAAACACGGAACCCAGATAGTGGAGGACCTCAAATGCACTTGTAAGGCTGTTGTATTTTATGCTATGGTCAATTGAGACCCTTTTAAAGTTTTCTGGTGAGGGAGTGGCATGCTTCCTAGCACTGGAGTCCTAGAATATTATTTTGGTATCTTTGTGAAAGATGGCTTGGTTAGGAGATAGTCTTAAGGGCATGCCATTAAGACGAATCATCTTTCCTTTCTGAGACTTTCTCCTCACCGATGAAATGATTTTAAATGACATTAAAGTAACCAGGGCTCGTATGTACTAGTTTTGTCTGCTTTCCTACATTACCCCATCCAAACTCTGTATATGCTAACTTTAGTTTCCCCTATATCAGTCATATTCTACTCAATTTGAACCTATCTTTCTCTGCCTTTCCATTTATTTCCCTGACGGTTTCGCCAAAGAGCCCTAGGGATACAGACCAACAGTGCTCGGAGACATGAAGAAGATCGACATGGCTGCTGCTGCAGGACCACTAGGGAGGATTATAATGAAGATTGTGATTGGCACAAGAGTCAGAGGAGAGGTACAAGTATCATTAAAGCTTGGGTGGAGAGATTTGACTTTTACTCACTTTACAATAGCCAACAGTTTCCATAAATATGGAATATTTTGATCCTGATGTATTGTTATGCTGGAATAGTCTGTAATTCCCCATCTCAGACACGTGAGTGAAACATCTTCTGGCCTCCTCTTCTCACTACATCCTGGAGTTTTTATTTTGTTAACAATTTCCCTGCTTTCTGTGGCTCCTTCGGGAATCACAATGGTTCAGATGTTTGACAATTGAATGGTACACACATCCTGAAACATAGAATTGTCCCTAGAGGCACATTTCACGCTATAATCCAAGGCAATCTTGGTTGCCAGAAACACTCGTGTTGTTTATGGCTTTGGAGGGAAGAGGGTTGGTAATGAGATTTTCAAACATGGAGTGTTCCGCTTCCAAATGCCTGGTGAATGCCAGTACCCTTGCCCAAAGTAACACCAAGCCCAGCTGATCAAATGGATACCCCAGATGTTGCAGGAGCTAACCTTCACAACCCACTTGGGAGATATAGGACCAGGATTATATTTACTTATTGAGGAAAAATTATTCCCAGAGAGGGAAGCAGATTGGCCTAAGGTCACTGTTCAGTGAATGTATGAGTAGCAAGAATGAGACTTGAATCCTGGTTTTCTGACTCTTATTCCAGTTATTTTTCCATTGTGCTATGTTAACTCCCCATGGGGAGAAGTTTTAAGTGCTATTTTTTATCCAAAAGAAAAAAAATAGAGTTTTTAGTTCTTATATGAGTAATATCCTATGCACATATTTTACATCTTATGAAAACATAGTGTAGCCATATGCCACTGTTACATGATTTTTAAATTCAGGAAAATTTAAATTCACATCTTGATAGCCAAGTAAAGAAAGAAATTAAGGTAGAAGCAGAAGTAGGGAGGGGTCGAGATAGAGATTAGATCGATAGATATACACACATGTATGTATGTGTATATGTATGTGGTACAGTCGATAGAGAATTAGCCTAGGAGTCAGGAAGATCTGACAATATTATATATCTTCATTGTCAAATTCAACACTCTCACATTTGAGGTAATATTTTTTAATTTTGGCTTTTCCTCCAGTGAATTCAGTGTGTGTATGCATATGTGTATTTCTTTCTTAAAACCAGCACTTTGCACCAGAAGTTTCTTTTATTTACATGCTTCTGATTTTAGACTCTTCCCAAAGACCCTTGCCTTCCACATTCTCAATATTCTGCTGAAGACCAAAATAAATCTATCTTTATCATTCTCTCTCTGTCTTTTTATTTTCCCATTCCTTTCCTAGCTCAAGTAAGAGTGCTGTCCAGAATCTTCCTCCTTCTCATCAACTGTTCTCTTAATTTGAATAACATTAATTTTGGGGGCTCCTTTCCAAGAAATATAAATGTAATTAATCTTTTTTTCATCCAGCTAGATTATTTTGAAATGCAATCTACCATTCATGAGCTTTGTGCATAAGTGCTGTGTCTTTTATTCTTTTAATAACCTGCATATAAGGTGGGATGTCTGTAAGTGAAAATCTTTGCTTCCTCTATCTAGCCCAATATATGGTCTGATTATGCATATCCCTTATACCTTCCTTTCCCTGTCTTTTTATTTAAAAAGATTATGACCTGAGAAGGCCCATTATCAGAAATTTGTAATGAAAGTAATGCAGTTTGTTATAAGAATACTGTCTCCAGAATCAGGTGCCTAAACTGAATAATGGTCCTTCCATTAACTACTTCCACATTCTAGGGTCACTTGTATTACCCCTCTGAACATATTTACATACCCTTGTTCATTGGAGAATGCTCAACATGTGTTAGGGAGTGGTGAGGTGAGGGGGAAAGAGTGGGGAACAATGTTGAGGGCCTCTGATTTGCCCTTTCACTTCTGAAAGACCATGTGGAATACCCCAAGTTTTCCTGCCCTCTGCTCCCATTTCACTAATCTTTCCCTTATCCCCTAATACCCTTCAAGCAAGGCAAAGGATTTTAAAAAATCATTCCTCCTCTGACCTCTCCTAATTAGGAGTCATGTGCCTCCAGATTCCCCCCAGTACCTCTCTTCTTTATCATCCCATTCCTAGGACTTTCTCCATATTACCAACCCCAGAAAGGCTCACTTATGAACAAGGAAAAGTGAGTTCTAGTCTAATTAATGATAATTCATTTCTTTCCTTTTCGATTCTTTGAACCCATTTTTGAAGTCTACCCATAGAGGTTCTTAGAGGTCCAGAGAAGTAAAGAAATTTGTGCAATGTCTCACCAGAAGTAAGTGTCAGAGACAGAATTTTAACCTTTCACTCCAAATTCATGGTGAGAATTTTTTTTTCAAATAGCCTTGTCTAGCCCTTGAAGCATATAACCATTGATTTAGCTGTTTTCTTATCTTACTATATGTTTTTTGTTGTTCAATTTTTTCAGTTGTGTCCTGTTCTTCGTGACCCCATTTGAGTTTTTCTCCTCAAATATACTGGAGTGGTATGCCATTTCCTTCTCCAGCTCATTTTACAGATGTAGAAACTGAGGCAAATAGGGTTAAGTGACTTGCCCATGGTCACACAGCTGATAGGTGTCTGAGGCCAAATTTGAAGTCAGGTCTTCCTAACTCCAGCGTCAGCACTCTATCCACTGTACTTACTTTCTATATGTTTCTTTCATTTGACGATTTTGCTTGCCAAATGCCCTACTGTCCTATGTTTTCTTCTGAACCTCTATTTTTGCTAAAGGCAGAATACCTGAAAATTTCATGATTTACTATAATACAAATTTATCCTTCAAAAGGCAAGCAAATTGTTAAGGGGAACAAACCTGGTTCTGACAAACAAGAAAAAACTTGTTTAAGAAGAAATACCTAGAGCCTTGAGAAAATGTAGGCATTCCACCATAGTATTCATGACAGAGAAGGAGAGGAAAGCTAGGTACATCTGATGTGTATTCTAAATTTTGAGAAAACAGATTTCAAAGGATTAGGGAAAGGAGAATTAGCATCTAATGGCCTAATGTTCTGTGGAGGAAGCTGACCTGAGGGAAACATGAAGCTGTCCAGAGTGAAATTTTGATGACTGAGAAAGACATTCCAACTACGAAAAGGATAAGCTAGCTAAAAAGACTGAGGCAGATTAAAAGGATGCTATTTAACCAATTCATATTTCTTAAAGCTAACAAATATTTATGCATCAATATATAGTTAGGTGGCACAATGGATAGAGTTCTGGGCCTTAAGTCAGAAAGACCTGAATTCAAATCTGGCCTCAGACACCTCCCAGCTATGTCATCCTGGGCAAGGCACTTAGCCTTAATTTCCTCACCTGTAATATGGGGATGATTTAGTACCTACCTTAGAGGGTTATTGCCAGGAAAAATGACATAATATTTGTAAAGCACTTTGAAAACCTTATGATGCTATATAAGTAATTATCATTATCATCTATACGCAAATATAATGGAAGCAAACACAGGTAACAGGGTGAAAACAAATGGGGCAAGAATTGAGTTAGAAGCATTAATTCCCCCCAAATGGGCTAAAGCTGCCCATGAAGGTTAAAGAAAACAAATACATAGAAGACATCAGTTTTCCCAAGTCAGAGCGAGAGGAGATTGTAAAATCTAACCCATTCATTTACATAGGAGGAAGGTAAAGTACAGAAAGATTAAAGGTCTCATAGCTATTAAATGCATGAGGCAGAATTTGACATTAGGTCTTCCTGATAACAAGTTCACTTGATTCATTATGCTACCCAGCTGCCTCTCCATAACATACTAGACATATCTCCCAAGAAAATGGTAGCCATCTCTATTGTCTATGTCAGGTCTTCATAAGGACTCATCAACCTCTATAATTCATCTCTTCTTCCTTGTTGCGAAGATTAAATGAGAAAATACTTGTAAAGCACTTAGCATACTCCCTGGAATTCAGTAGACATATAATAAAAGTTTGTTTGCTCCCTTCCTTCC
The DNA here is from genome assembly GCF_900497805.2 of Vombatus ursinus. Taxonomy (NCBI): domain Eukaryota; kingdom Metazoa; phylum Chordata; class Mammalia; order Diprotodontia; family Vombatidae; genus Vombatus; species Vombatus ursinus. Next base: position 16,184,952 of record NW_020954642.1, read on the forward strand.
TTCCTTCCTTCCTTCCTTCCTTCCTTCCTTCCTTCCTTCCTTCC
>NW_020954642.1:16185005-16203686 GCF_900497805.2 Vombatus ursinus
TCCTTCCTTCCTTCCTTCCTTCCTTCCTTCCTTCCTTCCTTCCTTCCGTCCTTCCATTGAGGGTTATTATTGTTCAGTCATTGCAGTCATGTCCAACTCTTTGTGACCCCTTTTGGAGTCTTCTGGGCAAAGATACTGGAGTGGCTTGCCATTTCTTTCTCCAGCTCATTCTACAGATGAAGAAATTGAGGCAAATATGAGTAAGTAACTTGCCCAGGGTCACACAGATAGTAGGATTCTGAGGCCAGATTTGAACTCAGGAAGCTGAGCCTCTCTGACTCTAGATCTGACGCTCTATCTACTGTGCCATCTAGCTGCTCCACTGTTGAGCAACTTCTCATCTAATGGCTCCTGGATGCATATTATTATTTCTTACATGTGGTTCTTTTCTCCTTTTACAATAAGCCCTTCATACCTATTACTTTGCTCCACATGTTCAGCTGTCCTTCCTCTTCTCTTTGTCATTTTTTTTCACACTTCAGTCTCCTGATGCTAATCAGAATTCCCCCTGCTTCTTCATATCTGTTTTTTTCTTTGTTTGAACCTTTTCTTCGCTCCTTCCAAGGAACAGTTTATTCTCCCAGATACCCTCAAGATCAGAGATAGATTCCTCTATCCCTTTCGTTTTCTCCTCCAGGAGGTAGACCAGTTTGTACTTTGTGTATACAGAAGTATTCTTTGTCACTGACAAAAGTACAGAATGGCAAACTCTATTTCTGCCAGATTAACAGTGTATCCATCATCTTAAGATCTTGGCTTTGTTTAAAGAAGCTTCTTCTCTACTTAGCCAGGGGGTGATGAATTTTTCAGTCATGTTAACTCTTGAAAACCATCTACCCAGTCTGCTAGATATGGAACCAAAGGTTCAAATTTTGTTTTCCTTATTAATGGTATAATATTGTGCCAGTTGTTTAAACTCTCTGGGCCTCACCATCTTCATCTGTAAAACAGGGGGTTTGGACTTAGATTATCTCTAAGCTTCCTTCTGGTTCCAAATCCATGATCCTCAGTGTAGAAGATTAGCAATTTGAATTAGGAGAGAAAGTACCTTTATTTATAAAAATCACTAATTCTTAGTCTAAGAAAGATATAGATGATCCGAATCATCACTGGTGAGTGACAAGAAATGGGCAACCCAAGTGTTTTACTTTTAGCCACGAAATATTAAAAACACAGAGGAAGTTCTCCATTGTGTTGGGCAGATCCTCTCTGGAAGATTCAGAGAAAGGGTTAATAAATAATCACATTAGAGGAGAAGGCCTGGAGAGCTGGTGATATGTGTTGGTGGAAGGGGTGTCTATATTGATGGCAGTGTGAATTCACTGAAGCTTATGACCTGCCCCACATTTGGTTTTCATGTTGTTTTGAATCTAAACCTGCAGTTTCCTCAGTGGTGGAAACTCCCAGTGAGGAAGAACCCTCTAGCAATACAGATCAGCAATGGCTCTGCTGCTTAGAGTCTTGGAGAGCTGCCTGGGGCACTGAAAAGTCAACCAGCTTGCCCAGGATCTTGCAGTGAACATTTCCCTGGAGTAGGAGTTGAGCAGAGCTCATCCTGATACCAAAACCAGGTCTCCTTGTACTCCCCCATGCTGCCTCTCTTGAGCACTTAGCTCTTTCTAAAAAGAGTTCCTTTTTGTGTCAATCTTTACAAATCAAAAGCTGTTTAATACACTGGGAGGGAAGTAGGGCAGGAATTATTATCTACCACTAGTAGAGGAAGAAACTAAAGACCAGAGAGTGAAAATCAAAGGTCCCAGAGCAGAGGAGGGCTCCCAACCCCGGGCTCCAGGGAGCCACTCTCACGTTCCTTCTACAACGCTACAGACAGGGCCATCGCCTGGTTGTCTTGACCTCTGTCTTGCCGCTGGGATCCAATGACTCTGGAGGAGAGAGTGAGGCTGATGACTTTGTACAAGTCTGCCTCACTTACATCCAATTCACCTGCAAGTCAAGACATCACCCTCTTGATGCCACTGGTCCTATTCGAGAACAAAGGACCAATAACAACAACGACGACGACATGCTGGCTTTGCTGGAATAGGATGGAGTATATACAGATGTTCCTCTGCAGCATATGCATGATGGATGCATGACTGATATGGTCAAAAGTGCCTTTTTGCATATGTTTCCTGCAATGTAAGAGACAGGATCTCATAGGATCATGGACTTAGAGCTTGAGGCCAATAAATATAGCCCTCTCATTTTATAGAAAAACAGGTCCAAAGTAAGTGACCCAGGTAGTAAACCATAGAACTGGGATTCATATCCAGATCCTTTAACCTCAAATCCAATGGTTTCTTCTTGTTGTTGTTGCTGTTATTGTTTTCCATTTTAAAATACTGCCTCTTAATAGAAGGCAACAGTATAGGCTACTATGGGTATATAAAGTACAACAAGACAGCAAAAAAAAAAAAAAGGATTTCTCTCCTGCTGAATGTTTCTCCCCCTCTTTTCTGGAAGTTGCCTACAGGTAGATTTCAGTTCCATATAAGGAAAAACTTCATAGCAATCAAAGGGGCCCAAAAATGAAGGCCACCTTGATAGGTGGTGAGTGCTTTGGCTTTTCAAGCAGACATTTCTCAGGAATTCTATAGAGAAGATTTCTATTTCAAGTAGACGGTTGAACTAGATTGCCTCTGAGGTCCGATATTTGTTCCTTCATTCAATCATCTATTCATTTGATAAACCCTAAATGTCTATGCACTAGATGAAGAGAGTACATGCTAAGTACCAAGGGAGATTTAGATATCTGTCCTTAGCTTCACATTTACAACTTGTTTTTCTCTCCCACTCAATGGCAGATTTTTCTCTCTGGAGACATCCTATATTTATATAACTCAGATATGGTTTATGGTTTTACTCCTTCCAGTTCAAAGAAAGTGGCATCAAATGTCAATTTGAGCCAGTAAGGTATTTGATATCCCAACCCTCCAAAGTGTGGGAAATGGTCAGGCAGCCATCTTGTAGTTAGTATGCAGAAATCACCATTCTGCGGCATCTATCTTATGATCCTTCAAAATGACCAATGAATTAGGAGTCAAAAGGAAGCAAAGTTTAAAATGCAGCCATCATAAAAAACAGTTGCTATGAAAGTGAGGTGTTTATACAGAAATACATCTTGGTATGATAGCTCTGTTGGGCAGGGAATAAGAAATCCTCTGAAGAAACATAACACATAGGTCTATAAAGAGAAGCCCTCCTTTTAACAAAAGGGAATTCTCATGATGAACCTCTTTCATAGGCTTTCAATTTTGCTGCTACAAGACTCTGGCTTTCATCTTTGTGAGTGGTGAGTTTGAAGGCATGGAAGCCATCTATTGAAGTGGTAAATCTAAAACAGATGCTGGATCGTAACTGTGCTAATTTCTCTTGGATAAAAGTTGACATGGAATGTGAACCCAATCAGATTGACAGAACAGACACAGGAAGGCCTGTTCTTATAAAAACCTGCAGGATAATTTTTATTTTGCCTTGTTTTACATCCACACATGCTATTTGGGAGATGGGAACAGAGAGGGTGAAAAATGGTGTGAGGAAATAGCAGGTGTAACCATTTTGCAGTATAACCTTGGGCAAATCATTTGTGTTTCTTAAGAGTCAGTTTCCTCTTGTAAAAATTTTCTCTGAGGTTCCTTCTAGCTCAAATGGTTGATAATTCTAAGTGAGACAAAACCAGTATGAATGAGATCATATTTGACATTTAAGACACAGCTATACCTGGTGGAAAGCCCAATTATTAGGCCTTCCCCAATCTAACCAGAGATCACTGTCTATTTAGTAGATGTAGCCTGAATGGCAGAAATAGTGCCTAGAAGGAAGAAACTGGTCTCTAAATGGTATAGCTAGCCAATTCAACTTTATTAAGGGATAGTAAATGTCACTTGTGGTCTTCCAGAGGAAAATCCAAGGAAGATCACAGTTTAAATTTGGAGCATCACAGAAGGAAGGTTAGATGCCAGGGCCATCCCTTGGGAAGTACCTGTGGGTGGCAATTGTTGGTTAGAGAACAAAGAGTTGAAAGACATAAAGAAGATGGAAGAAAATGAGGCATGAAATAAGAGCACCAGAAATGAAAGAGAGACCGTAAATTCGAGCTATTGCAAACTGGTTGACCCAGCAACAAACCTAGTCTTATTTCTATGGAAATGAGCTCATTACTGTTAATTTTTTTTCCTAGCTCCTGTTGATTCATGAAGTGCCTTTTGAATTTTGATAAGAGCATCATGAATCATTGGAGAACATTTGAGCCAAATATCTAGAGTCAGTGATTACTGTCTCCTTGATAAGCATACCCTCTGTGATCTGAGGGGCCTCTCTTTTCAATAAGGCCAGTTTGTTCCCACACCTACCTGTGCAGGTCAGGAAAGGCATCAGTTCTCCTCCTGAAATCTCTGAAGTTAAATAACATACATAATGTTTGGTATTTTTAGAAGGCATTACATTTTCCAAATAGTTTGTTTTTATTAATTATAGAAATCTTAGAATTGGAGGGGATGATGGAGACTTTTGAATTCTCCCAAAAGAAGGCAAATTTTATTTAAAATCAAAACATTTTTAAGCTATGAGGGACCTTACAGGCCATCTAGTCTGACTATTTCTTTTTAGACATGAGGAAAATGAGTAAAAGGGATGACACTTTTTTCTTTTAGTCTACTTGGCCCCAATTGGCCAAGGTGTGGATGTTAAGGTAGGGTTGTTGGAGAGGGGGGGTACAGGGAGATAGTTTTCAGCTTGCTCTAAGGAGGAACTTTCTAACAATATAATGTATATATTTCTAACAATATAATGTATTGCTGAAATATAATGGGCTGCATTGTAAACTAGTGAGTGCTCTGCCACTGGAAGTATCCAAGCATAGATTATGTGTCTACTTGTTGAACCTGTTGCAGATGTGATATGTATCTTAAAGGGGGATGGCCTACTTGATATTTAAGGTTAACTCCAACTCTAAAATTCAGAGGCCTAGTCAAGTGATTTGTTTAAAATGACATGGCTAAGTTAATAGTGGAGCCGGGGCAATAATTCTAATTTCTAATCAAACGTGCGCCATCTTACTTCTACCATTGCTTCCTACCTTTCCAGTCTTCTTATAACTATATCCCAGGACACACACATATTCTCATCACATGCTCTATGATCCAGTAACCCTGGCCTCTTGGCTGTTCCTCAAACACTCCACCTCCCAACTCTAAATTTCCAGTGGTTCCCCATGCCTGAACCTGTTTCCCTCCTCAACTCTGCCTCCTAAATTCCATGGCTTCCTTCAGGCCTTAGTTGAAACACCCCTTTTGCAAGAAGCCTGTTCCAATCCCACTTAACCCTAGTGCTTTCCCTTTGTTGATCATCCCTAATTTATCCAGACTATATCTGGTTTGTACATAGCTGTTTGAATATTTTCTCCTCCATTAGACTGTAAGCTCCTTGAGTGCAGGGACTGTCTTTTACATTTCTTTGTATCCCCAGTTCTTAGCACAGTGGCTGGCATATAGTAAGTGCTTAGCAGATGCTAACTGACTAACTTCTTCAGACAAAAGGGTATGACTTGCTTTCCCTCCTTCCATATTCCCTTCATGACTTCTTGAGCGTATAAAAGGTATTAATATCAATAACAACTTGAATCTGCACTGACTTTGATGCTTACTACTTATGTGACTGTGGACAAATTGCTTCCCCTTTCTTAGCCTCAGTTTTCTTCTCTATAAAACAAGAGAAAGAAACAAGATGACATTATAAAAATATATTTTATTGGTGGTTTTGTTTATTTATTTTTGGTGAGGCAATTGGGTTTAAGTGACCTGCCCAGGGTCACACAGCTAGTAAGTGTCAAGTGTCTGGTCTGAAATCACATTTGAACTCAGGTCCTCCTGACTCCAGGGCTGGTGCTCTATCCACTGTGCCACCTAGCTGCCCCTGTTTTATTTATTTTCAAATATCCATCCCCACTCTTCGGCATGCCATTCCTTGTAAGAAAGATTTGGCAAAAAATAAATAAAAGGGGGAAAAAACTAACTCAAAAGCAATTGATAACATCAACCATGTCTTAAGAATAAGAAATATTCTTTACCCACAGTTCCCCACCACTGTAATGAGAAAAGGAAGGTATATTTTCACATCTCTTCTACAGGTCCAAGATTGGTCAGTACAATTGCCAAGTGTCACATTTTATTTGTGTTCTTCCCATTTACATTGTTGTATACATATATATATATATGTATATATACATATATATGCACACATATATGTGTGTGTATATGTATCTGTATATATGTGTATATGTATGTTATATACATCTATGCACATATTATGTATATGTATGTATATACAAATACAAAATTTATCTATATAGGTCCACGTTGTCTCCCTAACCAATCTCCACACAGTTGAATACAAGCTCTTTAAGGGCAGGATTTATTTCATCTTTGTCTTTGTATCTCTAGTGCCTAACAGAATGCAAAGCACATAGAAAGTGATCAGTAAATACTTGTTGATGGATTACTTGATTGACTGATTTCTGGTAGGATCAAGTTGAAAGCAGGACAACTTTAGTATTTATGAATTGCTTATGGTACAAGGCAACTTTTAAAGAGTTTTGTCCTACCACTTAAAAATAAATAAAGGTGGTGTATCACTGATAAGACTGATGGAAAAAAAACTGAATGTGATGTTTATTATAAACTAACCTGGCAATCATAAGCCTGAGAGGCTACATGCTGTTATGCCTGTATTTGCCCAAAAGACAAAGAATCTTAATCAAATATGCTGCTATCTCTTAACCTCTTACTGGACCTTGGTACCAACTTCTCCATCTCCTCCTGGAGCATTGAAAGCATCTTTCCATTTCCTTTCAAAGCATTCCAGACCATCTCCAGCCAACATCCCTTATCTCCTTGTGAACCTCCTGCTTCCCACTCTTTCTAAGATTCCTTCACTCCACCTCCCTATGACTCCTTGCCAACAAACGCATTCCTTTGAAAAAAAGTCTATCAACATAATAAATCTAGCTCTCCCTTCTGGAAAGGACTAAAATATTCTAAAACTTTTAGTTGCATATGTGTTTAAATTTAATTTTGTCTTTTAAACTGCTGTCTGGACGCTTTTTTTTTTCCACTATTTTTTCAACTGTTACTATCCTTAATTTTTAATCCTTCAGGGGAAATGCATTTATAGGATCGTAGGACTAAATAGTTAGAGCTACTATAGAAGAAATCTAAGAGATCATCTAATCCAATACTTTCATTACACAGATGAGGAAACTGAGTAACAGAGAAATGAAGTGCTTCATTTAACATTACACAGGTATTAAGTAGCCAGTCCAAGATTTGAATCCATGACTTAGAACTCTGAATTCTGGATTCCTTTTACTGTACTCCACCAATCTTCTCATCAATTTTCCTTCTGTGCAGTCCTCTTTACAACTTGTGACATATGGATGGACTTCTAATAGTTTCTATATTACACGTAAACTACTTTTCTCCAAAGTTTGGTGAATTACAATAGCTAATTTTTTATATCTCTTTTTTAAGATTTGCAAAACACTTTACATGTATTAATTCATTTGATGCTCACAACTCTAGGAATTAGGTGCTGTTATGATCCCCATTTTATAGATGACGATATTGAAGTTAAGTGGCTTGTGACATGCTCAGAGTCATACAGCTAATAAGTATTTAAGGCAGGACTTGAATTCAGGGCTTCCCGACTCGATGTCCTGCATCTAATATATTAGGCCATCCAAGCTGCCTGAATTGTAGACTAGATATCTCTTAGGAAATGATTGGTCTACAATTTACTAAAAGCTAGCAAATTCTGGTAAGACTAGAAACAGGGTAGAAGAAAGAGTACCGCATTGGGAATCACAAGGTTATGATAGCTAGGTGGCACAGTGAATACAGGCATGGAATTAGGAAGAATTGAGTTCAAGTCAAGCTTCAGAAACTTACTAGTTGTGTAACCCTGGGCAAATCATTTAACCTCCCCCAGTTTCCTAAACTATAAAATGAGGATAATGGCATCCACCTCCTAGAGTTGTTTTGAGGATCAAACAAGATAACATTTTTAAAGTTATTGGCATATGGTAGACTTTATATAATTGCTAACTAGTTACATCTCTTCTCTAGGACTTAATTTCACTTAAAAAGAGGGGATTTGGGCTATGTTATCTCTAAGTGCCCTTATAGCTCTGACATCCTTCTATTCCAAAACTCTAAAATCTAAGATCTCAAACGTGCTATACATGCCCTAACATTTTGTACTCTTAGGTCCCTACCATCTCCAATATTCTATGATTCTGTATCACTGTACTTGGATGGGAGGTGGAATTAGGCAGACATACATCCTAGGTTGCATTTAGAGATTGTGCTGAGAAATTTCCATTATATATGAGAACTGGTTGAAGAAACTGGAAGGCTGAAGGTTGAAAAGCAGAATTTTGAATCCAAGGACCTGGATTTGAATTGCTCTGTCATTAACTCTCTGTGTGAACCTGAGCAAGTCATGTTCCACCTCTTAGCCTCAGTTACCTCACCAATTAAAAAAAAATCAGAGTAAATGGACTCAATCATGTCTAAGGTATTTTCCACGTCTAAATCTCTCGTCTCTAACTCTGTGACCCTAGAACTCGTCATTTTTACAATAGAGAAGACTGGGATGAGAGGGGAAAGGGGAGCATATGATCTCTGTCTTCAAGTATTTGAAGAACTAACAAGAGAAAGAAGGATTAAACAAGGAGTTTCACTCCACTTTACATCTGCTACTCTGCCTGGTTGCTCACTCAAGCCTTGATTAACAGGACCTCCTTCAGCCTCCTCTCCCCTCTGTTAGGAGGACTGGAGGGTGGTGTATCAAAGTCATCTTAATATCTTCCTTCATAAAGGACAAAAATTGGATCTTTAGGCTGCCTCCACTCTGCACCTGCTACCTTGCCTGGTTTCAACTCCATGGATCAAGATGCCCCCATGCTGGGTATATCATGGTGTTACCCTACCCCCCACTTTCTGTCTCAGCTCCTTGAGGCAAAGACTGTCTTTCTTTTTATTATATCCTCAAGTGCCTGATACATAGTAGGTGCTATATAATTATTTATATCTTTCTTTTCCCTTCCTTTTCCTTCATGGACCTCTTTGACAGTCTAGTGAAACTTTTGGACTCCTCAGGATATAACGTCTTTTAAAGTAAAAAATAAAATCTATAGTATTGCAAAGGAATGCAATTAGATTGGAATAAAATGGTTTTTCTCATCCAAATTCTTGAACTTCTTAAGATCTATACACAGACCCCTGGACATTGATTCCATATTCAAGAACCCATGGATTAGACCACTGTAAAAGCAGAGTTGGGGGTAACAAGTAGAAAGATTGTAAATAGGAAAATTTAAGTTTGATGTCAGGAAAAAATTTCCTAACAATTAAAGCCATGCAAAAGTGGAATGGGAGACAATGGGTTCCTTCTCATTCAAGGTCACCAAATAGAGGCTGAATGACCATATATCAAGCGTGTTGTAGGAAAGGTTCTTTGGGGGGCATGGGTTGGAGTAGAAGGATGTTAACTTTGGTCCCTTCCAACTGTAAAATCCTAGAATTTTATGGAAACAACTCTTTTCAATGAAGAATAGAATTTTCTGGCATGAAAACGATGTGTTTTTAAGATGAAATATTTGAAAGCATCCCACATTGTAATTCCCTGTATAAGGCGCCATCGGTGTTTGCCTACCTTGACCATCCCTGATTTTGGTTCTGACTGAGACTAAGCTCAAAAGACTTCTTGTTTCTGAAAAAGTCACTGAAAAGGCTAGGTTTAATCAAAATTGCTATTTCATCAACTTGGGGAGGGGGTTTGGGAGGGAGGGAGAGAGAAAACCTGAAACTCAAAATCTCATAAAAAGTAAATGTTGAAAATTATCTCTACATGTAATGGGAAAAAATAAAGTACTATTTACTCTTTCAAAAATTGCCATTTCATTCAGATTCTTGAAGTCAAATCAAATTTAATTTTTGTTTCAAAAGTGCTGTAAGGCAGTCATTTTCATTTTATCAAGCAGCGCAGATGAAGTTCTGCCTCTTACTTAATGTACAGCCATGGGCAGTCACTCTACCACTCAGGGGTTCTTGCTACTTAGGGTTCTCATCTGTCATATGAGGCATTTGGATTAGCTGAGAGCTTTCTACCTCCTTCCAGTTCTAAAGGTCTACGGCTCTCTGAACCAGAAGGGACTTAAGAGGTCACGGTCCAATCCTCTCATATTATAAATCCAGAAACATCTTTGAATATAGAGAGGGAAGTTACATGAATCAGTTATTATCACCCGGATTTTGAGTATCAGAACTAGTACTCACACTTAAGTCTTCTGTTTCACATGTAAATAAGGAAGTGTCCTCTACAATATGCTCGTCTCTGACTGATGGTGGGTAAAAGGGGATGGAAAGAGGAGAAGGACAAAAGGATGGCTTTTATTTTTGCCCTTTCACTTTTAACTCTTTCTTCACTCATCTAGTTGTCTTGAATTCCAGACTCACACACAAAAATAACACAAAGGAAGAAAAGACTATCCCACAGGAGAACTGAAGAATTTATGTTGATAACCCTCTAGGGAAGGCTCCTATCTCCAACGGTCTTGTCAAGGTTCCAGGGTTTATTTTTTACCTACAAAATAGAGAAGAGTCCCCCTAGAGATTCAAACCCCATCAGTCTGAGAACAGAAAGTTCTCATTTTCCTTCCCACCCAAGGTGTTCCTCCCTTCCCAATACAATAAAATTCAGCAGCCATCTTAAGTGAATCCCAAACTATTTAGTCCAGATGAGGGTTCATTCATGATTCTATTACTCATCTCTGATTTGACTTCCCACCTCCCACTTGACATAGTAACATTTCTAAAATTCTCCTTCTCCCACTCAAGTGTTCCTCTCATTTATCCAAAGGACTGAGGTCTCTAAAAGTAAGTTCTTTCTAACTCTCCTCCCTCACAGCTCCAACATCTTAATGCCTTAAGCCATCTGCTTCTCTTTTTATCTTGCCTCAGAGAAAAACTTGGCTCTTATAGGATCACAGGGACAGCTAGGTGGCACAGTAGATAGCTTGCCAGACCTGGAATCAGGAAGACTCATCTTCTTGAGTTCAAATCCAACCTCAGACACTTACTAGCTGTGTGAACATGGGCAAGTCACTTAACCCTGTTTGCCTCAGTTTATTCAACAGTAAAATGAGCTGGAGAAGGAAATGGTAAGCTATTTCATTATCTTTGCTAAGAAAACCCCAAATGGGGTCACAGAGAGTCAAATATGACTGAAAAATGACCAAACAACAAAACATAAAATCACAGAATTTATAGTTGTAAGGCACCTTACTTCTAACAGTACTCCTAATAATAATAATAATAATAACCTCCTCAAAGCTATTTTCTATGTCATGAGAAAGGGGTTTGTGGGGAGGGGGAATAACAAAGTAAGGGAATGCCATCCCGGATAGTGAATAAGTGGTGAATTTGTACATCAAACATCACCTCCTAGAGACTTCTAGGGTAGTTAAGCACTTAGATGATATAATAGATAGAGGCTGGCCTTGAAGCCAGAAAGACCTGAGTTCAAATCCATCCTCAGACATCTGCTAGCCATGACCCTGGGTAAGTTACTTAATTTTTTTCTGCCTCAATTTCCTCATGATAAAATAAAAGATATAATAGTACTCACCTTACAAGTTTTCTGTGGGGATTGAATGAGTTAATATTTGTAAAGCACTTAGCAGAGTGTCTAGCCCATAGTAGGCACTTAATAAATGTGTGTTCACCTGCCCCTAACACCACTCTTCCAAGTTATAAAGGCCCAGCCTGGATACTGAAACACTGGCCAACTTGGATTTGGAGATACTGTTACTATGAATTTAACAAATTGGCAGGGTAGTATCTAGTTGCAGGGTGGCCCTGCTAGAGACCTTGATGATGATCACCTTGACATGGAGGGCAGCAGAGAAAGTGGCACACCTTCACATTCCAGCACCCCAAGAAGGCTCAAAATATATTGAAACAAATCACAAACACTGCTACCCCACCTGTTATAAATGCTGGAGTGCAGATGGCACCCAGCACTAAACAAATAAACCATGAATGTGGAGGAAATGAACTAAATACATGAATACTTCCATTATGCACCAGTATTATATCATAAAATTGAAAATGGATCTCCCAAGAGGAGGCAAGGGATTCATACTGCTTTTTGTCAGGAGCACCCTCAGTTCCAAGTCATATAACAATGTATTGCTGAGTAGTACACTCTCTTAAGAAAAGAAACTGTATCCCTAAGCCTAGATTAAACAAAACAAGAGCTGAAATTAAGGGAAAACTACTGAAAACTGAAGAGGGAAAAGTTGAAGACCATGAGGTCATGACACAGCGGTATATGTTGCAAACTCCACAATGGTAAGAACCAAAGGAGGGAGGGTAGAGCAGTGGTCGTTAGGGGTTCTGTGTCTAGAGGGCTAGACCTGGAGTCAAGAAGACCCAAGTTCAAATCTGACCTCAGACACTCACTAGCTGTGTGAACCTGGACAAGTCACTTAACTTTTACATGGCTCAGTCTCCTCAACTCTGAAACAGAGATGATAACAACACTTACCTCCCAGGGTTTCTGTGAAGATGAAATGAGATATGTGTAATGGGTTTTGTAAGCCTTAAAGGGCTATGTAAATGCTATCTGTCTTACTATTATCACAAAATACCCCTAAGGACAGGTATCAAATACTGCCATAGCAGAAATGACTTGAGAGAGCAATTGATCATATATGGAAGAGCATCGGAAAATTATATCAATATCTAGCTGGTTTATGTAATAGGAAACTTGAATGCCGCATTGCTCTATTAGAGGAAATCACAAGAAATATCTAGAGAGGATTCTGGCAAATAAAAACATACCAGAAATTCTAGATCCTCTTAATTAGCAATCAAAAGTAAAAGTCAAGAGGTGAAGATGACACAAGGAGTCAAGTAGTACAAAGAATAAAATTAACAATTCTATATCAATAAAACTTTTCACTACAGAAAATTAAGAAGAAATGAGGGGCAAGACACAACCCAAGAAGGAGGATAAATTTTGGTCATCTATAAGGTTAAAAGAAATCCAATGCCACAAAAATGCAATTTGGATGAGAAACTTAAAACTTACAACATTACTATTGTCATGAATGATAGAATTATTACATCAAGGAGATGACTGAAATCTAGCTCCTAGGTAAAACTAGAAAAAGGTGGTGCTATCAAGAGAAGATCTAGAAGTCTTTGCCCAAATACTTTACAGTAGTACACGGATTACTATTAAGGTACTTCACCAACTCCCATTAAGGCATAAACTTGGTCCCACCTTTTTGGACAGAAGGCATCACGTATTTAATTCCAAAAGAAGAGAATAGTAAAGACTTCACCAAGTATAGGCCTGTTACAGGTTTATGTACTTTATATAAAGTATTTGTATCTTATATCACACACACACACACACACACACACACACACACACCCCTATACATACATACAAGAAAATAATACTGGCCAAAGAGCAAAAAAGATGTGCCAAAAAGTCTCACAGACGTTGAGAGCAACTTAATGATTCAATAATTGTCAGACAGGCTTTCCCAAAACACCAAAATATCTTTAATATGTTGTTGATTATCACAAACCCTTTGACTCAGTTCCTCCCTCATAGTTTACTCATGCATTTATTTTTGCTGTTATTAGTCATTTGCAGTCACGTCCAATTCTCCATGACGCCATGTGGGATTTTCTTAGCAAACATATCGAAGTGGTTTGCCATTTCCTTATCCAGCTCATTTTTTAGAGGAGGAACTGAGGCAGAGTTAAATGATTTTCCCAGGGTCACACAGCTGGTAAGTGTCTGAGACAGGATTTGAGCTTAAATCTTCCTGACTTCAAGCTCCACACTTCCCTGATCTAACTGCCTCAAAATTCTCATCAAAATACTTGTTGCTCCCATTCCCTGACTTCTTTCTACTTGGAATCATGGGCCTGGAGCTTAAAGATATACTAGGAGTCATCCAGGCCAGAGATGTCAAACTTAACTAGAAATGCATCCTTGCAAGCTACTTATTGAGTTAGAAAACCACAAATTAATATTATCTATGTTATATTATATTTGTACTTATTGTATTAAAGTTTTCTCGAATTACATTTTCATCTGATGAGTTTTTATGTTACGGAATTTGACATCTCTAATCTAGTACACTGTGATCATTTTAAATATGAGGAAACTGAGGCCCAGAAAGATATAAAGACTTACCGAAGGTCACATAAGTAATGAATGGTAAATTGGAGCCCAGGTCCCAGGACTCCAAATCCAGGACTTGTTCCATTTTAATATCCATTGGTACAATATGCCCTCTGCCCCCACCACCAGAAGATACTTAGCCTTTTTCATGTGTGTCCTGGATTCTTTTGACAGTCTGGCGAAGTCTAGGAATCCCTTCAGAGAATAATGTTTTTAACCACATAAAATAAAATTCATAGGATTACAAAGGATAACAATTATATTAAAATGCAGTTGTCAAAACATGTATATGTGTGTGTGTGTGTGTGTACATATTAAGTTCATGGGCCCCAGGTTAAGAATTTTTACTCTAAGAGATCACAATTGACCTCCTGATTGCCAGATCCAGTGATCTGGCAGATCCATTCTTTTTTTGCCTTTCTTTGTAGCATACGTGGAGTTGACTACAGTATCCTGCTGGATGTGTTGTCCTTCTGATTTGGATTCCATGGCACCATATTCTCCTCCTCCCCTTCTCTGACCATCCCTTCTCCATGGCCTTCACTGGTTCTTCTTCCCCCTTGCAGCAAATGTGGGAGGCTTCTGAGGAGCTATCTCAGAACCTTCCCTCTTCTCTCTTTGTATTTACCCCTTTCTCATCCATCCTTACAGCTTCAACTACTATCCTCTGGTAGAGGGCTCCCAGATCTTTATCTTGTTTCTTTTTCTCCCTGGACCTCCAGTTTCATGTCCCCAACTGTCTGCTGAACACCTCCACCCAGAGGTACTGATGGCCCCTAAAACTCACTATAGCCAAACTAAACTTCTGACAGTCATCCTAAAGCCAATTTCCCTATTTCATATGACTCTCACCTGCTCATTCTGTTGCCATTCCTTTTATTCCTTATAGGTCTCAAATGCCCTCTAGCATTTCCCTTTCTTGTTAAAATATTAATCATCCTTCAAGGCCCAGCTCAAAAGCTCCCTCCTCCTAGAAGTCTTCCTTGGTTGTTGTCTACCTCCATCCTAGCCAGAAGAGATTTATCCCTGTTCTAAACTAATAAAGTACATCATGCTTACCTTTCCTCCCACAGTGCCTAGCCCGGAGTTTGGTGTGTGATTGAAATAATGTTCTATTCAGAATTAAGCCTATCATTTCAACAAACCCAAGCTTTCCAAGCTCCTAAATGTGAATGGAATAATTTGCCTTTATTATTTCCTTGGCTGCCAAAGGAATTTACATTTTAACCAAATGCTTTATCTCATGACTAAATTATAACTAATTTAGAGTACTAGAAACAGAGCCTCACATAGGGAAGATTTGGGATTATCCATGGTGGAACAGGAGAAGGTAGATGGGAAAGGATAATAGTTTAATCCCTGACTGTGCAATTAACTTTCTGTATGACTTGGGAAAATGGATTCTCTGAGCCTCAGTTTCCTCATCTATAAACTAATCAGCATTGATTAGATGATCTCTAAGTTCCTTTAGAATTCTAAAGGGCTTTCACTTTATACCTCTACGAACTCTTCTGTCTCCCTTCTTGTAAGAGGTACATTAGCAGATGGGTTTTGGCAAATGGGAAGGGCTGATGAATGCCAAGTTTGAAAGCCCGAGAAAAGATTTCAAACTACATAAGGCAGAAAGCATCAGCTTGATCACCTATATAATGGCGTTGGATTTCCAGCTCTCATGTCATATGCTGTGTTAATGTTATTTTATGTTCTCATAGGATCATGGATTAAGAAGGGAACTTATTGTTCATCTGGTACAACCAACTCATTTTATAGGTGAGGAAACCAAAGACTGGAGAAGATTAGGAACATTCCCAAGAATACATAAATAAAAAATGTTAGCATTAGGATTCAAACCAAGATCCCTGACTCCCAAGCCAGTATTCTTTCCATTTATTCATGCTTCCTCAGTTCCCTCACCGTAAAATGAGAATAATAATGGCACCTACCTCACAGAGCCGCTGACATGGAAGGAAGGAAGGAAGGAAGTATCTATTAAGTACCTACACTGTGCTAAGCACTTTTACAAATATTATCTCATTTGATCCTCACAACAAACCTGCGAGGTAAATTCTATTATCCCCATTTTACAGTTGAGAAAACAGAGGCAGACAAAGGTTAAGTGATTTGTTCAAGTCACAAATCTAGTAACCGTCTAAGGAAGAATTTGAACTCAGGTCTTCCTCAATGCCAAGCCCAGTGCTCTATCCACTGTACCATTTAACTGTGTGTGATGTTTAAATGATATAATTTGTACAAAATATTTGTAAATCTTAAAATACTATGTAAATAAGTTGTCATTATCATTAAGGAGAAGGTCCCTTTCAGCTTTATCATTTAATGTCTTAAGGTCCCTTCTAAGCTTAACATTGTATTCTTATGTTTTAAAATTTAATTTTTAAAGTCTTTTCCAATTCTAACATTCTGTTTTCTACATGCTAATATTCTCCATTCTAACAGGTTTTTTCCCCCTAAGTTCTGACATTTTATAGTCTAACATTCTCTGTTCTGAGGTCCCTCCCAGGTCTCGTGGTCTATGATTCTCTGTAATTATTCAATGATTTCAAATGCCTTGTTAAAAGAGTCCAGATGAAGGACTCTTCAGAAATTGCAGTACTTTCCCAAATTAATTGTCCAGTCCTAAAACAAGGGCAAGGAAAATGGAAAGATTTGCCAGAAACCTTTTCGTTTTAATATTGATTAACTGTAAATTTAAAACCAAGTTTACTTTTCCTCCACCAAATGCTGACAGAGCCCCATTATCAAGCCTTTAATTAACACCAGGTACAGAAAAGGAAGGCAGGATGACATGCTATTACTTCTGTTTGATTTAAACTGAGTTCTAGACCTCTTCTTCCACTCACAGCTGAAATTGTCTTATCTCATACATTCCTCAGATTGCTGCTTCATGTAAATGTCATCTCTGCTGTCCAGAGCATTCAAACACAACTGGGCCAGGAAAATTGCTGTCCGTTTCCAAGAGACATGAGGGAGACTGTGTGCTTTTGATCAAAGACATGATTCCAACTTCAAAGTAACACCTTGTCTGTACGTACATTATCAGGAACTCCTGGTAAAGAAAGGGAAATGCTTGCCTTTCGAATAGTCCACATTTTCCGTCCCAGGGATTGCTGGCGTTTTTAGGACCTAATCTTCCCTCTAAGTCCTAGAAAGAGACTGTCTGCTGCAGTGCTATATACTAATAACGGTTCCTTAGTGTGATATCTATTACAGCTTACAGATGGCTCACAACTGTGCTGAGTGCTGTACAGGGGACAAAGAGCTTTAAGAACATTATTGCCCCATGGGGTCAACAGAGTAAGTTTTACCACTTCCATTTTACTATGCCATCCTCCAGTGAGGAAACCCCCATGATGCCAGAGTGGCTAGAGACTCAGATTTAGAATCAGAAAGACCTGACTTTAGGTTCCACCTCAGACACATATAATCTAGGTGACTCTCAGCAAATCTCAGCAAACCTCTCAGTGGCCCAAGAAATAATCTAAGACTTCATATTGCAGAAATGATGACAACCTGTACCAATGAAATTAGAGACTTCATCTCTATCCCTGTATACCTGTGTATACAGAGTCCATAAAAGAACCTTTAGTGTTCAGATTTCCTAAATGAGTATAATAATAATTGTAATAAATTATTATAACATAATTATAATTATATTGCTATATAATTAAATATAATATAATTAGATATTATTTTATAATGTTATATTATTACATATGATATGATATGATGTAATATGGGTATGGTATGGTATGGTATGGTATCATATGGTACAGAATGATATGGTATGGTATGGAATGATGTGATATGGCAAGGCATGGTATGGAATGGGTATGGCATAGTATAATATCGTATAGAGAAGTATAATACAACTAATAATATAAAATAATGTAACAATATAATATGACATAATAGTAAGGTAAGGTAATACCATACCATACCATACCATACCATGCCATACAACACAGCACAATATACTATAATATCATATAATATCATATCATATGATAACATAATATTATATAATATATGATATGATATATGATAGAATAGAATAGGCATTGTGTAAATTTTGATAGGAATTTCAGTTTCCTTTTTGCCAAAACTTACTCAGTGGAAAGTTATGAGTCTATGTTTGAATGTATCTGATAATAGGGACCAATAAAAATCTTGACAGAAAAAATTGAAATCATTCCTAAAAAAGCCACTTGCCTCAATGTATCATTGTGTGGATCAAATTCAATAACATAAAGAAGTTCAAAAACCTTAAAATACCAGATAAGTTATGGAAGAAGAGGAGGAGGAGGAGAATGAGGAGGAGTGTAGTGGTAGTACTGGTAGTGGTAGTAATAGCAGTAGTAGTAGTAGTAGTAGTAGTAGTAGTAGTAGTAGTAGTAGTAG
>NW_020954642.1:16203696-16217455 GCF_900497805.2 Vombatus ursinus
AGTAGTAGTAGTAGTAGTAGTAGTAGTAGTAGTAGTAGTAGTAGTAGTAGTATACTTGAGGGTAGGGACTGTTTTTCATTTTGCCTTTTCCAAAATATAGAACTGGCCATATCATTCCCATACTCAATGGACTCCTGTAGTTCTCTACTGCCCTTAGAACCCAACATCATCTCTATTTGGATTTTAAAACCCTTTACAACCTTCTCATGCTGCTCACATAACACATCTCTCATTCTCATGCCTTTTTAATGGCTATCCCCTTCTATGACAGTAAAGCAGTCCTTCCTCCCTTTTGTCTCTCAGAATCCCTTGCTTCCTTCAAAACTCAATTTAAACGTCACCTTCTACGAGAAGTCATTGCTGAACATCCCTCCCCCAGGTAGCTAGGGCCCTTTCCCCTCCGTCGCTTTGCATTTTTCATATATGCATTTCATATGCATCTATGTTCCACCTCCCTTCCATAGAATGTTAGCTTCCTTAGGGATAGAGACTATTTCATTTTTGTCTTTATTTTTCCAGTACCTAGTACAGTTCCTGGCACATAGTAGGTACTTGCTGAATGAATGAATGAAGTTTATATATATTATGAGTTGACTGTAGGATCAGGCTTAGAATTCAAGTCCACTGCTTATTCCCCTACCTAGAGATGTCAAAAAAAAAAAACCCTGCAAAACTGCTCAAATTAAAATATAATTCAGAAATGCTTAACAAAATAAACAAAAATAAAATACAACATAGACATTATTAATTTGTGGTTATCTAAGTCAACATGTAGCTAGCAGAGATCCAATTCTATTTCAGTTTGACACCATTGCCCTACGCTACCTTGGCTCTTCTAGTTACTAGTTGCATGACCTTGGGGAAATCATTTACTTTCTCTGAACCTCAGTTTGTTCAACTATAAGATGAAGATGAGAATAATTATATATATACATATATATATTATATATACATTCACTATTTCACAAGATTATTGTAAACTTTGTAAACTCTAAGGTCCTTTTAAAATGTGAATTATTGTTTTTGTTACATATTAACAGCCTTACAAGGTAAATAGTGCAAGTATTTTTGTTCCCGTTTTACAGATGAGGAAAAAGAGATGCCAAGAAATGAAGCGACTTATTGAAGGTCACACAAGAGGCTCACGAAAGAGTAATGACTTGAACCCAGGCCCGTTGACTCTCCAAAGAGTTATTTTCCCACCACACTACCCTTACCTTGTTCGCTATCATATAGTAGCCAAATTAAGATAACTCTCCCTTCCTATTACTGTGTCCAGGGCCTGATAATCAGCAGCAAAGTCACAGGGTGCATCTTGAAAGATCTCCTGACAGGTATGAAATTAAATTATGTCACCCACAGGTGAGAGAGAGTGTCTGCAAAAGCGCCGGTCACAGGTCCAGAAGGAAAATGTTCCATTTAGGCTTGCCATTAAAGCTATCTTGCTATCTGGGCATTTAGTGACAGAATTTAGAATCTCTCAGGGCTTAGCAATGACATGGATAAAAGAAATCATCCAGCCAAGCTTCCTGAAGCAAAACAGAATGAGGCAAAAAAAATATTCTCTGAGAATCCACTTATCCCCATGGGCTAGACAATGGCCAGGCATAACTCAACTGCTGAAAGAATTAATTTCAGGTAGACAGCCAGCATCCGTATATTGAATGCCCATACCATACCCTGAATTAGACTGGCAGCCACCAAGAATCCAAAATGGGGAAGGTGAAGGCCTTGTCCTTAGGGAGTTTGTAATCTGTTTGGGAAGGCATACACACACATGCACATACATACAAATGTATACATACACAAACTCATGTGCAGAGGAGACAAGAAAATGATTGATGGGGGACAGTATAAAAGAGCCCAAATGGATGATAGAGGAAAGTCATGGATGCTCATAGAATGGAGATTTGGTGCACTTTAAGGAACATTGGTCACAAAGGAAAAAGACTCTGGGTTAACATTCTAATTCCCCTCTGAATACCTGTGACCACGACTGCATCATTAGTGGAAAAAAATAGTAAACTTGTTGTCATACAGACTGAATTTAAATCTTTACTTTCTATGTAATTTTGGGCAGGCTGCCTTCCCTTCCTTGGGCTTCAGTTTCTTTGTCCACAAAATGAAAGGTTTGGACTAGAAGAGCTCTATGTTGTTTCTAAAGCCTATGATTCCCTGGACCTCAGTATCCTCAGCTATACAGTGGGAACAATAGTACCTGTACTCTCACCATCACAGGGCTGTTCTAAAGAAAACGTTTCCTCCTTCCTATATGTGGTAGGATTTGATGTGGGGATAAAAAGTTAGTCAGGAAATACATATAAGAGAAAGGAGTAGGTTTTTCCAGACTTTGGAATTTGGGATTTTGGCCAGAGAGGGAAGAATAAGAATGAGTGTTCCACTCATTTTTCACTAAAGATTACATAGTCAAATTTCCTCATTATAGAAGGAAAAAACTAAGGCCCAGAGAGGCTGTGGTACAAGGTTACATAGAAAATAGGGGCAGTACTGGGACAAGAGTCCAAGTATCTTGATTCTCAGTCAGGATCATAGACAAAACAATTACCCAAGAAATGAATTCCCTGAAAACTAAAATGGGCCAAACAGGAAACAATGGTTCTATAAGACAACAAGAAATGTTTCCAAAAAAGTCAAAAGATTGGGGGGTGAGGAACAACAACAAAAAAACCTTAAAAATATAATATAAAAATCAGCTGATCTAGAAAACAGGTCAAAAACAGATAGTCTAAGAAGTATGAGACAACTTGAAAATCACGACCAAAAAAAAAAAAAAAAACAAACCTCGGATACAGTATTTCAAGGAATCATAAATAAAAACTGCCCACATCTCCTGGAATCAGGGGACAAAGTAAAAATAGAAAGAATCCACACTTTGAAAGAAACCCTAAAATGAAAACTCCCAGGAATGAAAGAGCTGAAAACCAAGGCTTCCAGATCAAATAAAGTATAATACCAAAAGGAAAAAAGTTTACATACCTCATATATCAAGATACTATAGTCAGGATCATAAAACACTTATCAATTGTTACAAAAAAAATGAGAGGAAAAGTAGGTATGTGATTTTCCAAAAGACAAAAGATAAAAGATTTTTCCCCAAGAATAGCCCTATCCTACAAAACTGAGCAAAGTTCTACAGGAAAAAAAAATATTGACCTCTGATCAAATGGAGAATTTCCAAGCATTCCCGATGAGAGGATCAGAACACGGTAGACACTTTGAAATGGAAACACAAGTTTCCAGATAAGTATACAGAGGTATATACCCATTGGATAATTTGGACAGGAAGTCATGAGGATGATGGATTTACATGCTAATTAAGTGAGAAAAAGCAAATGTCCTCTCAGAGCCCTCAAGTCATAGAGGATGTCAAATAAAACAGATAGCCATTTTCTGTGTTTGTGGTCTTAGGAGAAAAAATAAATGGAAGACAGGGGCATATACTAGAGAGGATGGGATAAATGAGAAGAAACCTCATCTCACGTTGAGCTTTATTACTTTTGATACAATTATTACAAGATAATTTAATGCTTTTTTAAAACAATGTTGCATTTTACTTCTCTTCTTCTAGGCTGTCCTTCGCTTTTGTATATTTATATCTCCGATCAATTATTTGCTTGTTTGCTTCTGTGGAGAGACATCACCGTGAATTCAAGTTTTCCTATTCACCATTTATTTTTGCTGCGCAAATCATAAGTTATACTGTCATGACCCATGTCTCTCTGGAACCATTTGGAAACATCCTACTATAGACTTATAGTAATTTAAGGGGAACTTGGTTTTCATGAAGTGTTACTTCTATTTTCTTTGTCTTGAAATATTTATTCAAGGATATTTGGACTCATTTGGATGGCCTGGTAACCATTTTCTTTAATATCTTCTCTGTTGTCTTGAAAGTTCTTAACTGGATTTTCATTCTCATATTTTTAGTAATTTCAATCTTTTTTCTTTATATTCTCCCATTGCTCATTTTCTGAAACCCTGACTTTTATAGTAAATCTCCAGAGGGCTAGACCTCAAAGCTATTTCAACCTCTTCCCACACTGTGAAATTAACTTTTCATTGGCCTCAGTCCCCACACCAAGAGACTTCTAAAAGAACAAAATTAGCATAAGTGCCAGTCTCCTTTCCTTCAAGTCTGATACAGCCTTACATACTGCTGGTCCCTTGCCCCACTTTCTTCTGCTCTTTATTTCTCTAAATGAACCCTACTGCACCTCAATATGCTAGCACTTTCCAGCAGAGAACATAGCCTTCCTATACCTCCACCTTCTTTGCACAGACTTTAGCAGGAAGAAGAAAAGAGTATTGGACAGAGTTTCATTCTCATGCTTCTTGCTAAAGTATGGTAAGATGAAGGCAGGGGTAAGGTATTCTGGCAGAGACTACAACAGCAGCAAATATATTGCTGAATGGATTCCAGAGCACAAGACCACAGGTCAAGTTGTGCTGTCTTGTCACAGTTTGGGGGCTTATGGCGGAGGGTATTTGGAGGGAGACTGTTAAACATTAAATTCCTCTGAAATTAATTAATCAGGCTTTAGCATCTTTAGATTTCTTGGTATCTTGGCTGGTATAAACGACTGCAATTAATTTACCTCTTGGACATAATTTTTATTTAAGGGAGTTTTAAGAATTTGAGAGGGTCGGAGAAAATGTCTAGTCCTCCATCTTGTTGATCATGTGACCTCCAATGCAATGTATTTATAGTCATTGGCTTTTACCTGAACTTTCTTTTCTCTACATTTCTTTAAAAAAAAAATCTAAGTTTACTAGAGAGCTCATTATGCATACATATCAGCCTTCTTAGACAACTACCTTCCCCCATCACTATTAGAAGTTTTGTTGTTGTTTTTACTCTTTGCATCTTCAAGATTTCTTTCTTGAGAGCATCCCATTCATCTTGGGTTGACTTACCCTCTAGAATTTTAATCCATGAAATGGATGAACAAAAAAACAAATGTCATAGTAAATGAACAAATGAATGACTAGAAGAATGAAAAAGTATTTAGTAAGTACTTACTATGTACCAGGTACTGTCATTCTGGAGATACAAATAAAACAAGCAAAGGAGTGCCTGACCTCAAGGGAAGTTCTAAGGTATTCTGATAAGGGAAGACAACACTTACAGTTTTGGTCTGGGAAGTCACAAGGATGTTAATTGGAGATGGAGAGAACAATTTATTGTTTGCTTGTTTGTTTGCTTTTTCCAGAATTGATAAGTATTGACTTGAATCCTGCTCCCACAACAAAGGGTGGGTGAAGAGGATAGGCATGACCACATGGCATGAAGATGTGGAGGGTACAGTGTGGTGACTCTGCAGGCTTATTATACTGAATTCACCAGTTAAGAGTGCAGAACTCCAGGAGTTACAGCTAAAATGCCAGTGAAGGGTAGATGGTGAATCAAAGCAGAATGGAAGGAATGTGGCCAGAGTGTATACTCCATACCTTTTTTTTTATTTTTCCTGAAGCTTTTTGAAATATACTTTCTTCATATTTAAGGTACATGTCAACTGTGCTTGTCTTTCCCCTTCTTCTCTAGTGCCAAATCTAAGATTAAGTGGCCACTTCTCCCCAAGGAGAATTTTTTATCTCAGAAACCAGTTCTTCTATTCTTGTTGACAATCAGGTTCAGAATAGAATTTGCCTTCATTGGTTTCTCCACTTTTTGAAGGATGAAATTTTGAGATTTCAAAAAAGTGATAGCTACTCTGTTTTTAGTAGAGAGTTTCAGCAAATACCTGAAAAACTAAAGTACCCCCATCACTACCTATCATGCCTCTGAATAAGTCTTAGGCAGCTAAATGATACAATGGATGTCACACTGGATGTAGAGTGAAGAAGACCTGAGTTCAAATCTCACCTTAGATACTTCTTAGCTGTGTGACCTTGGGCAAGTCACTTAACTTTTATTTGTCTCAGTTTCCTCCTCTGTAAAATGGGGATAATTATAGTACCTAGTTCCTAGGGATGTTGTCAGGATCAAATGAGATAATAACTATAAAGTGTATTAGCACAGTATCTGGCACATAGTAAACACCACATGAAAGTTATCAAATAGTTGTTATTATGACCTGTCTCTTAAGTCTTCATCTATTTCCTTCTTCTGTCTAGATGGTGTATCTATAGTGTCCTCCAATGGCACCATCTTTTTGGATGCCCAAATATTATAAGGTAAACTACCTAGGTTAGGCTAGGTGGTGCAGTGAATAGAACACCAAGCCTGGTGTCAGGAAGACTCGAGTTCAAATTTGGCCTCAGAGACTTACTAGCTGTGTGACCCTGGGCAAGTCACTTAATCCTGTTTGCCTCAGTTTCCTCATATGTAAATGAACTGGAGAAGGAAATCGCAAATCATTCCAGTATCTACGCCAAGAACACCCCCATGAGTTCGCAAGAACTCAGACACAGCGGAACAACAACAAATTTCTTCATGCCTCTTATTTCTTTACATATAAAGGAAAGGATCCCCGTTTTACATATGAGAGCACGGAACCTCAAAAAAGTGACTTGTCCAAGACACAAAGTACTTCCAATACCTTTTTAAGATCTTTAGAAACAGTAAAGATTCCAATTGCCTTGAAATGACTGGGAAGCTGAGAAGCCAACACCATCCATGAGTTCTAGACATCAGAGATGATCTGTTCTAACATAGCCATTGAATAGTTATTGAGGCAGAGACCCATTAAAAAGTGAACGGCTCACCCAAGAGCACACAGAGATTAAGAAGTGGCATTAAGATCTCTAACCAGAAATACAGTGATCCTTCCCATTATGACATGAGGCCTAAAATGGAAAAAATGGCTTCCATGGCTTCTCAAGGTCCTTTCCTATCCTTGAACATTAGGGAACATTGACTTCAGCTCTATTTCATTCAGATGGACCTGGAAACATCTGGACCATTTTCTACAAATGAGTTCCATTACTCTGAACTGAAAGCCATTTTCATTCCTACCAGACCTAGCCAATAGCTGCTTTGCTTTACTATTTTTTAAGCTCACAACCGCCTTTTAATCCTCCCATGCTCCCTGCTTCATACTCAGGTACTCCAACCCAACATGTCACATTCTGTTTGTCTAATGCATCGTTCACTTTCCCACTCAATAAAGATCAGAGCCTCTCCCTGTCAAACACAGAGGGCAAACAAAACTCTCTTACCAAAACCTTTTTTGAGCATCCCTACAAAGAAAAAGAGGGAATTAAATCCCAGTTGGGAGAGAGATGGACTCCAGAGAAGGAAAAGGGGTGCACATCATAATGATATGACCTAGTCATTAAGATATCTACAAGAGTATCTCCATTTAATAATAATAGTTATAAAATAGCTAGTGTTTATATAGCACTTTAAGGTTTGTAAAGCTCTTTACAAATATTTCATTCTATCTTCACAACAACTCTGGGAGGTAGGTACTATTATTAACATCATTTTACAGATGAAGAAACTGAGTCAGGCAGAGGATAAGTCACATAGATAGTAAGTGTCGGAAGCCAAATTTAATCTGGTCTTCCTGACTACAGATCTAGCATCCTATCCATTGCACCATTTTGCTACCTCTAACTCAGTAAAATTCTGCTGAATTGAATTGAAGTGCATTAAACTGAGATCTGATGTGGTGTGAAGAATTTTGGGTGTTAGTGTAGAAGGACCTGGTTTCAGATTCCTGCTCCATTATTTACTGATTGCCTGACTTTAAGCAAGTCATTTCCCTTTTATAGGCCTCAATTTTCTTATTCTATTAAATAAGGAAAGTGAACTTTACAGCTTCTAAGATTCCTCCAAACTAGTACATGTAAATTTAATGAGTGAATAAATGGGTCCCTAAGTTTTGCTTGGTGCATCAGAGAGAGAGAGAGACAGAGACAGAGACAGGAGAGAGGAAAGGAAGGAAAGAAGGAGGAAGGGAGGAAGGAAGAAAGGAAAGAAGGAAGATAGGAAGGAAGGCAGGAAAGAAGGATGGGAGGAAGGGA
Source organism: Vombatus ursinus (assembly GCF_900497805.2). Classification (NCBI taxonomy): domain Eukaryota; kingdom Metazoa; phylum Chordata; class Mammalia; order Diprotodontia; family Vombatidae; genus Vombatus; species Vombatus ursinus. The sequence goes on from NW_020954642.1 coordinate 16,211,686, forward strand.
GGAACTTAGGTAATTGGAATTTAGAATTGCATTTAAAAATAAAATTTTACTACAATTGAAACTCATATAGTCCAACCCTGTCACTGAGTTTGTAAGATAACAGTACATGAAATGTCACTACATCTTTGGATTTCACACTTTGCATCTTTCTAATGAACTCATTCATGTATTACTTTGATTATAGTTATCTATGTGTGTAAGTTACATCCCTTGTTAGACTGTAAGCTCCCTGTGGACAATGACTGTGTAACATTTACATTTTGTGTCTTCTCCAGGTCTTAGCATAATGCTCTGCAAGCAAAAGGAGTTGAATATATAACTTTTTAACTTGTCCTGTTAGGAAACACATGTGTAGCTTCATGTAGTATAATGCAAACTGGTTCTGGAACCAGAGCATTTCAGTTTAAAACCCAACTCTACCACTAAATACTTATATGACCTTGAATAAGTCATCATAGAACTCTATAGGACTCAGTTTCCTAACCTGTTAAATTAAGTGATTAGACTAAACAACTTCTCAGATCCTTCCAGCTCCACTTCCCTTATCTAGGCCTCAGTTTCCTCATCTGTAAAATGAGACATGGGCTTAGTAACTTCTAAGGTCCCTTCTGGTTTTAAAAACAATGATAGCTTATAATTATAGATTGTTTTAAATCTTGCAGTGTGCATTTTCCACAATACCCCTATAGAGTAGGTGACACATATAATTCTCTTGATATTAAGCATACCTGACACTCAGGGAAATAAAGTAAATTCTGCCCTGGCCACACAGCTGGTAAATGCCAGCACCACAATTTTGATCTAGGTCTTCTGACACAAACGACAGTTCTCTTTCCATTTCTTTCTGATCATTTTAAAATCCCTCGCAGTTCCAACATTCTATGTCCTAAGATTACTTCAAGTTCCAATAGTCTGTGTTCTGTGTCCCAAGGGCCCTTCCAACTCTTACAATCCATATAGTCCATGTTCAAACATACTACATTCAACATTCTCATTGACTGTATTCTGGGTGCTCTCCTATCTGTCTGCTATGTTTTATAAATTGGGATCATTCTTCTAGGACTCTCAAGTGGGGGTGATGCCTACTACTTCCTGATTCTCCTCCCTCCATGAGCTACAACTTTACCATCCAGAAGGGAGAGGCAAAAGCTATGGTGACCAGTCTGCTCGCCACTAGAAGTCTACCGAAAGGCCAAAAATGACATAGGTTACTGATTAAGCACTACAGCCAACTCATCATGTCTAAGACTATTTCCATCCAGCAGGCCCGGGAGAGCAGTATGTCTCTAAGGGTTGATAATCATTGAGTTCACTTCGGTTATATTTATAGCCCACTCTAAAATTGACATCTTACATGGGCTTTTAATCATGGATTGCTTTATTTAGCATTTTCCCTACTCGAAGGATTGCATCAAAAATTGATTCCTTGGCAGAATGAGATATGGTGTATTACAAACATTCAATTTTGAGTGTTTGGGGTTCTCCCAACTTTGAGATTTGTGGATCCTTGGCTCCAAAGCTTCATCCCCCAAAGTGAAAGGTAGAGGCTTTTAAAACAGAAAACGATTTGGATTCCTAGAATTGAATCAACAATTGCATCTCAGGTTAGGGACCTATATCCAAATGACTACTCCATCCATCTCTTGGCACCTCATCTCCTCCATCATCCAACACGTTAGCACATTAAAGAAGGCTAGTTTGTGACTTCCTCGAAACATGATGCACGTATGTGGAAAAGTTTCACCGAGGTGGACACAACTAAATTTGATTTTGTCTGAAGGCCATTAATCTTCCCCATTGCCTATGATCATCTCCAATTACATTAGAGAATCATTGAATATCAGAGCTAAAAGGAGCATGAGATATCATGGAATCCAGCCTTCTCATTTTACCCAGAAGGAAACTGAGGCCCATATGGGAGAATTGGCTTGCCTAAAATCATATACAGAGTTAAAGAGTCAAAGCCATGACTAAAATTTATGCCCCTTGACTCTCAATCCAGGGCATTCATCTTTCCCCTCTCTCTATAAAAAGAATATATATTCCTAAATCTTTTTTGAAACCAGTTTTAGTACATATACAATTAAATTAGCATCTGTAAAAAAAAAAAAGTATAGAGGAGGGCAGCTAGGTGGGGCAGTGGATAGAGGCTGGACCTCGAGTTAGGAAGGCTCTTCATGAGTTCAAATCTGGCTTCAGACACTTATTAGTTTTGTGACCCTGGGAAAGTCCCTTCATTTCGTTTGCCTCAGTTTCCTCATCTGTAAAATGAGCCGGAGAAGGAAATGGCAAACCACTCCAGTATCTTTGCCAAGAAAACCCCAAAAGGGGTCATGAAGAGTCAAACACAACTGAATAATAACAATAAATTTAAAAAAAAACAATCAAAATAATACCTAATCTGCTTGCGGCAAAATTGCTTTGAGGATTAAATATAAGTTAAAGTGCTTCCTATACTTTGAAATCCTAAATAAAATAATAGCTATTGTCATTATTGGATGGAGGAAGCTGGTAGGACAGTGGATAGAGTGCTGAGTTGGAAATCAGAAAGACCTTAGTTTGAATATGGTCTCAGACACATACTAGCTGTGTGACTCTGTTTGCCTCAGTTTCCTTAATTATAAAATGTGGGTAACAATAGCACCTACCTCACAGAATTATTGTGAGGATCAAATGATGTACCACTTGTGAAAAGCACTTAGAACAGTGCCTGGCAAATAAATAGTAAGTACTATATAAATGCTTATATGTTATTGGATCGAATCAATCACCATCTTCCTTGCAGATGTTCCCTACTTTTCTGCCATTGTCTTTTTTCATACTGAGGTCTTTCCCAATTCTCTTCCCATCCCTTCTTCCTTAGTTAGCCTTAATTTATGTTACCTTTCCATTTGTATATAGTTCTTGTATATACACAGTTATTTATGTGTTATCTCTGCCATGAGATCTTTGAGAGGAGGGACCATGTTGTTTCCTTCTTTTGTATCCTAAGCACTTAGCACATAGTAAATGCTCATGTTGACGAACTGACTAAGCTTCTATATCCTAAAGCCCCATTCAGCTCTGATAGTCAATGGTGTATCTCTAATATGATTTTAACATCCTAAAATTGTACAACTGCCACCACCACATGGATGAACAAACAATAGAAGTTAAGATAATAATGATAGTATTAACATCATGCTTTAATGTTTGTAAAGTTTACAGATATTGTCTCATTCTATTCTTTACCTTGGAGGTAGATACTATTATTATCCCCACCCATCTCACATAATAATACCATGATTCAAAGAAAATGCACAACTGTTTTCTAAACATCCTCAACTAAGCTGCCATTTTGTAGGAGAGATGCATTTAAAGAGCTATATAAAGAGCTATCTTTAAAGTATTATCCATGAGCCTGTAGTTCAAATTGATTCAATTTTTCAGTGAGATTTTTCTACATAAATTACATAATGTTAAATGGTAAGGGTCTTTAAAACATAGAATTTCAGAGTTAGAAGAGTCCTTAGACATTCTCTAGTACAACCCTTCTCATTTTATAGAGGGAAAAACAGACACAAAAAGGAGGCCTGACTTTTCAAGGTAATACAGAGATTGAATGACAGACCAGGAACTAAAATACAAGCAAATTAACTCTTTGTTCAGGGCTTTTCTTTAGCATATGCTGGTACCTATGAGTGTATGTTTATGTACATACAATTGCCATGGCTAATGAACAGCTACCTACAAACTGATGCCTATCTTAGAAGAGCTAATGGAAGGAAGGAAGGAAGGAAGGAAGGAAAGAAGGAAAGAGAAAGAAAGAAAGAAAGAAAGAAAGAAAGAAAGAAAAAAAAACAAAGAAAAAAGAAAGAAAGAAAGAAGGAAGGAAAGAAAGAAGGAAAGAAAAAACAGCTAACCATTGCAGCCCTGTTGATCTGTATTATGAAACTGGTAGCCTCCCATTCCCAATCAGGAAAGATCTTCCTGTCTTCTGATTTTAGATCAGCCTTCACTCTTGCCATATGGTTTTATTACAATCAATTATGTACTATAGCTATTGCATATTCATTGCATTGTATATTTGTGTATGCGTCATATTTCTCTACTCTGTTATGAGCTCCATGAGGACAATTCTCTATGATGGTAGGAACTTATAAAAGATTATTGAATGAATGAATGAATGAATGAATGAATGAATGAATGGCTTCTATTTTCAGAGACAGTGTGCTATGGTGAAAAGAGCTCTACATTGGACTGCCTCAGTAGGCACCTGCTAACAAGTGGAATGTTTTAGTTCTTTAATTAATCATCTCTGTTAAAACTCCCAGTCTACCATCCTGAGCAAGAGAGCTATATTAAGCAGATATGGAAAAACTGATAATTCAATTGCCTTATAAATTTTATCTTGACTCTACCCTTTGTTAGCCATGTAGCCCTGAGCAAGTTATTTTGCCTCAGTTTCTTCATTTGAAAAACTGCAGTAATTCCTATTCTTCCTTCCAGGGTGATTTTTACAAATTAAATGAAATGATTTGAAAACTCAATATAAATTTGAGGCTCTTATTAATTACTTTCATTATCAAGTCCTACTTGGATTTCAAATATATTGAGTCTGATGAAATAAAAAGCCTCCTGTTTGCACCTGCTCACAGCTGTTTGCTTGGTCGACTTTAAACCTCAAATAACTTCATCAATTTTTCAGAAGCAATATGGTAAATAGGAAATAACACTGAATTTGGTAGTAAAAGACTTGCATTTATATCTTAAATCTGTCACTTTTTCATTGTGTGACCTTGGTCAAGTCAATTTCTTTCCCTGGACCTTAATTTCCTATTGGTATTAAAAGGGGTTTAGACAAAGTCAGGAGTGGGAACAGGGGTGGGACTGAATCCAAACCAGTCAAAGGGCCACACTTGAGGACCTAGAGGGCCATGTGGCTTCGAGGCCACAGGTTACCCACCCCTGGTCTAGGTAGTCGCTGAAATTCCTTCTAATTCTAGCTTTTTTTAATTCTTATTTGCATATATCTATAAAGCTCCTTTGAGCATAAAGTCCTAGTATCATCTGAGCCACCATGAGCTTTGTTCTGAGGTTACTTATTTGAGGACTGAATCCAAGGACCAACCCAGAGTGACCAGAGAGAAGAATAAAATGTATATTCCTGATCAGTTAAACATTTCCCTCTAAATGCTGGACAAGTGAAGACCTAAACAGAAAGCAAGATTTGCCCAAATTGAAGTTGCCCCTGAAATAAAAAGAGAAAAAAGAGAGAGTTATCGAGGCTCCTAGCCTGATTCAAACATGAGCTACATTAGGAAGAATGGGGTGTGAAATGAACTCTCAATCATAACTCAGATTTCATTTTATTTTAATGACTGATGTGGGGGATAAGGGGGTACAACAGCAAAGCAATAGGAATAGCTGTTCTTGGAAACTGAAATTATACACTTTCATGATATAGGTTGGGGGAGCATCTAAATGCTTAATATAGGAAAAGGAAGGAAATAAGGGAGGGAGAGAGGGAGGGAGGAAAGGAGAGAGAGAGGAAAAGAGGAAGGAGAGAGGGTGGAAGACAGGGAGGGATGGAAAGAGGGAAGAAAGGAGGGGGGGAGGAAGGAATTAAGGAAGGAAAGGAGGGAGAGAGTGAGGAGGGAGGAGAGAGGGAGGAAAGGAGGAAGAAAGTGAGGAAAGGAAGAAGGGAAGGAGGCAGAGAGGCAATGGGGGGAGGAAGAAAGAGGGAAAGGAAGGAAGGAAGGAAGGAAGGAAGGAAGGAAGGAAGGAAGGA
>NW_020954642.1:16217555-16226959 GCF_900497805.2 Vombatus ursinus
GGAAGGAAGGAAGGAGGGAAGGAAGGAGGGAAGGAAGGGAGGAAGGAAGGAAGGAAAGATTTACTATGTGTCAGGTACTATACATAGCTCTGGGGATACAAATGTTTATCGAATCCAGAAGCTACAAACAGGGCAGGAGAGAAAAGAAGACCAGCCAGAGCCCTTCCATAAAATGAAGGTCCCAGGAGGAGCTCACTAATAAGAGAAGGGGATTACACAGAGAAGTTTCAGGTTGAGAAGCCACAGAAATGGTTGGATGTTGCAGGATGAGGAAGCCATGAAGGAAGTTCTAGGATGAGACAATGGAGAAATATGATTTTGAAGTCTGACAGGTAAGAGTGTAGCAGAGGCTGCTAATGCAAGGTTAGAAAAGGCTAGCAAATTCTGGAAAAGAGAAAATTAATGTTGTATCGAGGAAAGAGCACTAGTAGCCCAAGTATCTGGGTTCAATGCCTACCTCTACTACTTATTAGCTGTGTGCTTTTAGGAAAATCATATTCTCACTAGGTCTCAGTCTCTTGCTCTGTAAATTGAGGTGGGGTAGTCCAGATGACATCTAACTGCCCTTGTAGCTCTCTGTCTTATGACCCTAGAAAAGTGTGCAAAAGAAGGATTGGGGCTTAACCCTGACTTTGTTGTCCATACCCATCCCATACATCACCCTCCAAAGACATAAGTAACCTGGATACTCTGTCTTTGGCACAGCGCTATTTTATAACTCAGTGTGCTTCTCTGGTGATATGTTTCCAAGTCATTGGAAGCATTCCAAGCTCATTTCAGGCAGACCTAGCACAATGGATAGAGTACTGGACTTGGAGTCAAGAAGACCCAGGTTCAAATCCCCCCTGGACACTTTATGTTGTATTTGGTGCAGAGTTTTTTTCATGTCTCAATGTGGTCCTTCAAGTTATGTTTCCAAATTTTATTCGTCTCCATCAGTCCTTGCATAGGGGATGGAGTCATAAAGATCTAGGTTCAAATCCAACCTGTCATAATTACTGCAGGGAAGGAGGGGGGGTAGAAAATAAGCATTTATATAGCACCTACTATGTGCCAGATTATGCTAAGCACTTTACAAACATGATCTCATTTTTATTCTCAGAACAGCCCTACCAGGTGGGTTCTAACTCCTACTATCATGTAATCTTTTGAGATCTCAGTCTCTAGCTATAAAATTGGGATAATAATACTTTCAGTATGATATGCAGAGAGCTGTTGTAAGACTACATTGAGATAATATAAGCAAAGTGCTTTGCAAATTTTGAAGCAGCTTGAGAAAAATGGAGCCAGAGGACCTGGTTTCAAATCTCACCTCCAATTCTTGCTCTCTTGGTATGCCATTTTTCAAGTCCATTTATTTCCATGAGTCTCAGTTTCCCTATCTGTAAAATGAAAGGATTGGACTGGATGGCTTCTGAACCATCTTCCAGCTCTAACTCTGTGCCCCTATAGAAAATTCAATTATTATTGTCAAGACTTATTTAATATCAAGTTGTTTAATGTTATCTAGGTGGCATAGTGGATAGAGTGCTTGCCCTTGAGTCAGGAAGACTCATCTTTCTGGGTTCAAATCTGGCCTCAGACACTTATTAGATGTGCAACCTGGAGCATGTCACTTCACCATGTTTGCCTCAGTTTCCTCACCTATAAAATGAGCTAGAGAAAGAAATGGCAAACCACTCCAGTATCTTTGCCAAGAAAACCCCAAATGGAGTCACAGAGAGTTGGACATGTCTTAAAAACAATGGAAAACTTTTGTCCTGGACTCCTTCAGTTATTTAACTTTTTTTTCCTAATTAATTATCCATTAACAGTTGCATCTGCCTTTGGACATCAGAATAACCCCATGGTAGGATGGCCTTCAACCTCTCATAGCACCTGTCCAAGTCCTCCCCTCCTTCCTACTGATCATTTCTATCTCATTGGGCATTTATATAGATTTAGTCCTCCCTCCCCATATCCTTGGTGTTCCTAATGATAGGATCAGAGGGCTGTAGGCACAGGATCACAGAGCTTCGGCTAGAGTTAGAAGGAGACCAATCTTCCCTGTAAGACTGTAGTTCTCAGCCAATGAGAGTATATTATTTATACCTTCATTTATATATTTCATTTTTCAGGGATAGTCAACTTCCCATTGGAAATCTCCAGTGTCTCTGACCAGCTGCACCACCTCCCCCTCTAATCCCAAGTCCCTTCTAGTGGTAGTAAAGGTTAACAATGAGAACTAAGCATCACTATAACTTGACAAACATATCTTAGGCACCTACTGTATACACGGTCCCATGCTCACAGCCAGGTACCCAGACATGATCACTTTTATCTGGGGGAGATCAGGGAAGGTTTCATTCGGGATAAAGCGACCACTGTACTGAGCTTTGGAGGAAAAGAGGATTTCAATAAGCAGGGATGGAAAGGGCATGCAATGCATCCCTGGCAAAATGTTAAAACATTCCTCAAAAAGATCTGAGACTTCCACACACTGTCTAACTGACAATTTCAGACTTAGAGACATTCACATTGCCTAAGTTTCAAATTAGCCCTTTTAAGAGCTTAGGTTTTTTTTTTATTTCCTCCCCCAATTGACTTTAATCAAGTGCTTCAGCAGCTGAGAAATATTTTTAAGTTAATCGGGCCCTTCACATAAGTATCTAGGGAACAGAGCCTGGGCTTTGCATTTTACTGGTTTCTGTCTTGTATTTGTCTAATAACTAGCAAACTCGTCTCCCAAATGAAAGAAACACAGAAATAGAAAGCATCATAGATTTAAAGCCAGAAAGGGACCTTCGAGGTCATTTCATCCAACTCCTTCACTTCATAGATGAGGAAACAGGCCCAGAGAATTTTAGTGACCTGGCCATGGTCACATAGGTAGTAAGTTGCAAGTATTAAGGCCAGGCCCTTTGATTTCTTTTCTAATATTCTTTTCACTGTACCATACTGCTCTAAATTAATGGGACTGGTTCCAACAGAAATGCAAGGTCATTTCTTGACATGTGAGACAGTACCATCATGAATAGACAGTAGCTAATTCATGTTGACAAAGCTTTTTTTGAGCACCCATGGTGGGCTCAGCTTCGAATTAGGCCCCTGTAATCAGAAAGTTTGCAGACCATTTGGAAGGAAAAAAAAAGCATGCTATATGCATTTTTTAATGAGAGAAAACACGAAATCACATATTTTACCACAATTGTCTCGGTGATGAAGAAAGTAGAAACTCAAAGAAAGAAGAAATCAACATGAGTTGGACTGGTCAAGTAAGGCGTCATGGAGGAAACATGTCTTCAAGTGGGCCTCAAAGGCTGGGTAAGAGCCTAATGAAGGTGAACAATAAGAATCAAAGTGAAAATAAATGCAATATTTTCAGGGAATCCTAAGGAGGCCAGCCTGACTATAGCAAGAAATATATATCAGCGAGTATAGGAGATAAAATCAAATAGTTATCGAATCATAGAATATGGAACATGAATATGAAATGTTAAAATACAGAATATTAGTGACGGGCTGTATATTTCATACTCCCTCAATTAAGGTAAATAAGACCTAGAAAGGGAAAGTGACTTATCTAAGAATATAATTCAGCTCCACACAGAAATAATGGAAAGATGGAGAGACAGAAACATATGTGTTGGGGGATAGGGGTTCCTATACCTACCCTACATAAATTAATGTACTCGCAGAAAGCCTAGACATCTCTATTGAATTAATCAATCAATTAAAGGTTTAAATCAAGTACAAACAAATCCTTAATCGATTCAGGAGGTGTGAAGTACTTTTGAGTCATTAGATGAAGTCAGATAATAACTCATTGGAAATCTATTGGACTTGGTTGAAAGAATTAGACACACCTCTGGGGCAACGCATATCAGAGAAGGTATTTCAGAAGCAAGGCAGTCAAGCTTTGAGAGCACTTTGAGGAGGCAGATCCTTGTGCTTGTAACCAGACTTTGGGTAGGGAAAGAACTGAGCTTCTACTCATTCTATTCTTACTCCTCCCCTTTCTACCAGAGAAGAAACTTAGGAACTTTGAAAAATCAAAAGATTTAGATCTTTCCATCCATCCATGAGCAGCACTGACCCCAGAAGAGAAGAGATGATGCATCCACATTAGGAACTAAAAATAAACTTGATACAACAAGGACAGACAGCCTCAATGTCTCTACAAGGACACTAAATCTCAGAGCCCAGTAGAAAGTTACACATATAGGGAACTTCATGAGAAAACAGAGAGAAATAAAAGACTTCCAGTATCCAGGAGCTATGTTAGTTACCCTTTAATCACAAGTCCACTCTAAGCATGAGCCAACGCTACAAGGACCTTGTGTTTGGGAGCAGTGCCCTCAACTCTTAGGGGAATGTTTCTGTTAACAATTGCATACCTCGTTAATAACTATCTACTTCTAAAAGCTTAAATAGCTCAGGTTGGCTAATTGATGGGGAGGGAGAAACATACCAGATAGGGGCTCAGAATCAATTGTGCTAAGCTGGGAATCCAAGGAAGTCAGGAAGTGGAGATGAGAAGGAGGAGCATTCCAGGCATGAACTACAGGAAATGAAAATAGGAATCGGGATAAGGAGTAGTTGGTGTGAGGGAAAAAAAGGAGGCCAGTATCACTGGCTCGCAGAATACATAGAGGGGATTAAAATGCAAAAAAATACTAGAAAGGTAGGAAGGGACCAAGTTATCAAGGTCTTTAAAAAACAAACAGAGGATTTTATAACAGCACTGAACATAGTGACTGGCATATAATAGATGTTTAATAAATGCTTGTTGACTGACTGACTGATCTTAGAGGTGATACGGAGCTACAGGAGTTTATTGACTAAGGGAGTGATATGGTCATATCTACACTGAAGGAAGACTAATTTGCTTGAGTGGTGGATGGACTACAGTGGAGAGAGAGTTGAGGCAGGGAAACCAACCAGCAGGCTATTGCAATAGTCTAGGTGTGAGGTGATGAGGGCCTGAAACAGAGTAGTGGCTTGTCTCACTAACTGAACTATCAGCTCCTTGAAGACAAAGGCTGTGCTTTATGCTTCACTGAATTCTTTACAAACTGGGTTTTCTCTCTCTCTCTGTCTGTCTTTCTCTCTCCCTCCCTCCCTTTCCCAAAAATATTTATAATTATATATATATACAAATATATACACATATGCATACATACATATATACACACATACATGCATAGATAGCTATATAGAGATATACCCTCAATACTCATAGATAAATATGTTGATAGATGGAATAAAGATATAGTTAAAGACAGAGATAGAGATAAACAGATGCAGATGCGAGAAGCTAGGTGGTGCAGTGAATAGAATGCCTGGTCTGAAGTTTGGAAAACCTGAATTCAAATCCAGACTCAGACATTTACTGTGTGACCCTGGACAAGTTCCTTAATCTCTTATTTGTCTCAGTTTCCTTCTTTGTAAAATGGAGATAATAATAGTACTTATCTCCCATGGTTTTTGTGAGGATCAAATAAGATATTAATTGTGAATTGCTTTGCACAGTGCCTGACACAAAGTAAAAATAATATAAATGTTCACTACTATTGTTACAAAGATAGAGAAGATGTATTGACTTGATGTTCACAACTGACTTGCTAAGTAGATAGAGCAGAGAGAACATAGGAGAAAGCACCTTGGAATTTGAGGCATTCTGCTGCTAACTTGTTGTATGACCTTAAGCAGGTCACTTTGTCTGTCTAGCAACCAGTTTTGCCATCTATAAATAGTCTGTACCAGAGGTGGGGAACCTGCAGTCTTGAGGCCACATGTAACCTTCTAGGTCCTTGTGTGTGACCTTTTGATCAAATCCAAGTTTCACAGAACAAATCCTTTTGTGAAGGAGATTTTTTCTTGGAAGTTTGGATTCAGTTAAAGGACTGCACTTGAGGACCTAGAGGGCCACATGTGCCCTCGAGGCTGCAGGTTCCCAACCCCTGCAAAGCACTCTGCTTAGGAAGCTTACAGTCTAATATAAAAGGGAAGGACAAATACATAAATATGCGACAAAGAAGACTGACAAATAAGTTTTTATTGGAAACTACATTTTGAAGAGGGCCCAGATTATCCATCCTCTCTTCTCTAGATTTTGACACCATTCCTCCACGTGGCTCCCTCCATCCTTTTCAACTCTCTTTTAAGTGCTGTCTTCCCCCGTTAGACTGTAAGCTCTTTGAGGGCAGGCGCTGTCTTTTTTTTCTCACTAGTATTTGTATCTCTAGCATTTAATATGGTGCCTGGCAAACAGTAAGCCTTTAATAGATGCTTATTGCATTGCCAAAGGAAAGACACAGACAAGGGGAAGGGAAAATTAGAAGGCAGCTATCACTTTCATCAGTTCCATTTCTACCTACAGTTCTATGAGATGGACTGAACCTGTTTGACAAGTGAGAGAGAAGAGACCTTAAGGAAGCATGAGAGAAAGTCCCTCCTCTCTGTCTTCCTCTCTACCTCTTCTTTTTGCCCCCAACCTTTTCCATTCCAAAGAAGAATTGAGGGGTTGGGGCAGGGGAAGGCATATGATTGTTGTGGAGAAACATCAGTCCATCTATCATTTAATATTTATTAAGCACCTACTATGTGTCAGGCACTGAAGTAACTTTGAAAGAATGTGGTTTCAGAAATGATCACAGTCAGGATCTTTAAGAAGAATCAAGGGTTTTCGATATTATGCTGACCCAGAGTTGTAAAGTCACGTTCCTCAAGAAGGGTTTAAATACAAGATAGGATTCAAAGGGAGTTAATGAATGATATAATTCCATTTTGTCCTAAAGAACAGATCTTACACATGTTTCCAAATTATGGTAAACATGTTTCTTTCAAATCCATCTCAATCATTCCTCTCCACTCTCTCCTGGGAATGTCATCGTACATGTTGAATTGCTTATTTCCAAAAAACAACTGTTCTTTTGTCCTACTGGAACAACATTTCTTGCTGACCTTCTTGTGATGTTGCTTTCTAGGGAGGGTGCTCCTATTTCAAATAATTTGAGTTATTCAGGCTCACCTTGCTAGCTTTGTCATCCAGAGTATGTAAAGTTTCCATGAGTGGAACTCCATAAAAAGGTTGTTGCATGAGAATGTGTTCTGGGTTTGTGACTGCTGAAGTTCCATAATCGGGTTCCATTGTTTTAGTCTTTTAATTAAATGCCTCTGCAAATGCTCCCAGCCCACCTTCCTGAGAAGCAGAGCTATATTGAGCAGATACATAAAAGCTGGCAATTAAATTGTCTTATCAAATTTTTGCAGCCTATTAAGTTGTTCAACTGCATGGGAAATGATTAGTGTCTGTAATGTACGAAAGAAGCTCCTGCATGGCAGATTGGAGCTAGGGGCATTGCACATAATCCACCTGGTAAAGGAGTTTCTTAGTGGGGTCTCAGAGTTTGAATGGCATCTAATTATCATGATCATGATCTTCTTCTTCTTAATTCATTTCTATAGTGCTTTAAAAGATTGACAAGGCATGATCTCCCACAACCACTCTGTGAGGTAAGTAGGAAGCAGACTATTAGATCCATTTTACAGATGAGGAAGCTGAAGGTTAAAGAGATAAACTAATTGGTCCCAGCTCATACAGCTAGCAACCATGGGATCTAGGATTCAAATTCAGGTGTCCTTACTCTAAGTTCAGCTTACTTCAGCCTGAGTCAGACAGCCTCTCAACATACATAGTGACATCCTCTCCAGAACAGTAACAAAGAAAATTTCACAAATACCAATAATTTGCATTTTTCTCCTGATCAAAAACTTCTCTACTGTCTAGTCTAGGGGTGGGGAAACTGTGGCCTTCTAGGTCCTCGGGTGCAGCCTTTTGACTGAGTCCAAGTTTTACAGAACAAATCCTTTTGTGAAGGAGATTTGTTCTGTGAAGTTTGGATTCAGTCAAAGGGCCATACTTGAGGACCTTGAGGGCGACATGTGACCTTGAGGCTACAGGTTTCCCACCCTCAGCTAGTCAATAGACACTAAATTCCTTAACCAGTTATTCATGGCTTTCTAAAAGTAGGACCTAACTGAGCTTTCCAGTCCTAGCTCATGTTATTCCTCTTCATGCCCCTGTGACTGCCATATTGGATGCTCACCATTCCATGAACACACATACCTTTGCTCATATTGTCCCCAACACCACATCTGTGAGTCAAAATGTTATACATCCTTTAAAACTAATCAAGTCTTCTGTGATCCTTCCAATGAGAAAATATTTCTCTTTCCTCCAAACTCCCACAGGAAAAAATACATATTTTAATTTTTCCTTACCTGAGCTTACATAATGCTTATTTGTATAAAGTATCCCAAAAATCTTAGTTCAGTTTTAAGCTTTTAATAACAGAAAATTTCACTAAGACTTTTGGGACATTTTGAATATAATAATATTACCCAGCTCTTCTGTAAGCTACCTCAGCATAGAGGTTGTTTATCTTGACAAACACCATAGTTCATTTCTTTAATGTCCTTGTTTCCCTGGTAATATTTTGTAGCTTTGAATCATGGAACCCCATTATCTTAGAGAATTAAAATTACAAGTAACCCAATATTGGCAGTGAGAAAAAAATATGGTGGTTATAAACTGAATGTTGCTAGCAATGGTTCATACAAAGAGTAACATATAAAAGACCACATGAAATGTTTGTATGACCAGAAAAGCAAGTAGGCTGGTAACATGGACATATTGAGAGGAACCTCAGATGTTACACAGTGACTCTTTTCACATTTGAAGGGTTGCCATGGGGAAGAGGGCTTCGATTTGGTGTATATGGTCTCAGTTGCAGAGAGGTGTATTTCAGCTTGAGGTAAGGAAGACATTATCAACAGAGCTGCTCTAGGTTTACATTGGCTGTCTTGGAGGGTATGATGAAGCCTTCCAATTCCAGTTCTATTCAATTTCCAGTACCCTTCATGTGTTCAATGTCATAGGAATTAGGTGGTTGGATCACATGACTATTTGTCGTAGAAACATTGCTATATATGCTGTGGTTTTCTTAATCTTTTCAGGCTTTGAAATAAACATGGTCCAATGTGTTTTATTTCCCTAAAATATAATTTGGATCAGCTATCCATCCTTTGACTGGGTCTTTTTCTTTCTTACTTTTTTATCATGAATAACCTAACAATTGAATAAGTCAAGCCAACTTGTGACCTGTGGTTATCTTTTCTGGATAGCACTATTCCTTTATCTAAATATGAGGTGGTTATTAAACCACAGAATTGATGCTGAAAAGAGCCTCCAGGGACACCTAGCCTGACCCCTGTATTAATAGAATCCCCTCTCCAACATCCTCAACACTTGGTGACCTAACCTCAACTAGGTCTACCTCAATAGACTTTATTCCTAAGCTGCTATCTAAAATGATGATGATGATGATGATGATGATGATGATGATGATGATGATGATGAT
>NW_020954642.1:16226969-16248396 GCF_900497805.2 Vombatus ursinus
ATGATGATGATGATGATGATGATGATGATGATGATGATGATGATGATAATGATAATGATAATGACTAGTCACCTGTTCATAACCATTCCTTCACTTGGCTAGGCTAGTTTCCATGACAGACAAGTCTATTATAAGACCTGGTCCAAAGACCTTTCTAGCTTGTTGGGAACTGCCAGAATTTGGGTACTCCATTAGAATGGCCTTCAAAAACACTGGATCTCCTCCACTCCACAAGGAGGCATTAGAGTAAAAATTTTAATAGAGGTTTATTATTGTTTTGAGGGGGGAAAACTGGTGACCTAATGCTCTAAGGCACATTGTGGAAGTTTTCCTTTCATTATATGTATATTTTTGGCCATTAAGGTAGAGCTGGGTGGCACAGTAGAAAAAGCACTGGACATAGTCAGAAAGATTGAATTCAAATCCAGCCTCAGACACTTACTAGTTACTTGACTCTGGGAAAGTTATTTAATTTCTGTCTGCTTGAGTTTCCTCAATTATAAAATGGGGGTAATAATAGCATCTACCTGTAAAGGTTGCTGTGAACATCAAATCATATAATATTTATAAAGCATTTAGCACAGTGCTTAGTACATAGTCGGTGCCATATAAATGCTTAGTCCCTCCCTCACACATATTATAACAATAGCTGACAAGTATATCAGATTTACAAGGTTTACAAAGTTTTATAAGGAGGTTTATAAAGTGTTCTTCTACGCATTTACTTATTGTCACTTATAAGTAGAACTCTATCTCTGTATTTTTGCACTGGCTATTCCATACTCTAAAATGCCTCACTATCTTCATCTCTGCCTGTTAGAATCTCGAGTTTCCTTCAATACCTATCTCAAGGTCATTTCTTAGTCCCTCCCCCCTCTCCCCTCACCAGCTTCCAAGTTACTTCTCTTATAAAATTACCCAATAACTACTTTGTATGTATATATGTGTGTGCATAAATATGTATTGTGCATATATATGTGCATATATGCATTTATACACATATAAGATGCACATATATGTACATATTGTCTCCTCCATTACAACATGACCTCTTTGAGGTCATGTTGTTTTCATTTTTTTCTTGGTATCATCAGCATTTAGTATAGTATTTGGTACATAGTTAATACTTAATAGGATCATCTAGGTAATACAGTGGATAGAATACCAGGCATGGAGTCAAGAAGATCTGAGTTTAAATCTGGCCTCAGACACCCACTAACTGTGTGACCCTGGGCAAGTCACTTAACCTTTATTTGTCTCAGTTCCTCATCTGTAAAGTGGGGACGCACTGGAAAAGAAAGTAGCAAACCACTCCAGTATCTTTTCCAAGAAAACCCCATAGACAAAGTCCATGGCAAATGTAGAGCCAGACATGACTGAACAACAACAAATAATAAGTGCTCATTGATTTATTTGTCTGCTTTGATCCTCACCACAATCCCATGAAGGAGGTTGTACAAGTATTTTTTCCATTGTAGAGATGAAGACACAGAGCCTCAGAGAGATTAAGTGATTTACCTACGATCACACAGCTGGAAGTATTGGAAGCAGGCTTTGAAGCAAAGTCAGCCCTGAACCCATGTCCAATACTCTTTCTGCTACCTTATCACCTCTGAGGAAAAAGGAGAGACACGGGATTAGAACACTAACAATGACTAGAGTTGGATTCATATAATCACTTAAAGTGAGAAGGGGAAAAACTATACTTGGCAATTGTCCACTTCCTTCCTTACCAGTCATAAGCAGAAGTGTTGACAACTCTTGTCAGGATGATTAGCACGTGAACAGCAGGGAACGAAGAAGGGAGAAAAAATATGAACAGTAAAGGTTGGGAGAAAGAACAGGAGCAGGAAAGATCTATTACAGAAATCACTGTCAAACCCCACGTGTTCAACAAAGAAGAACAAACAAAAAAAATCAGATTGCAGAGCTAGACAAGGGATGCTTGGCTTCCCAGCTGTGAACTCTTTTCTTGCCAGTTTTCCGAGAGTTGTAATTTTCCTGAGTAATAGGTGCTTAACAGACACATCCTTGGGAATCCTTATGCCACCACAACACTGCCTCCTGGGTCACTGGCATCTATGCAGAAATTCCCCACTTACCTCTGACACCAGCTCAGCTGGCTCCATGCAGGGACGGCCTTAGGTCGTCCCTCCCTTTCCAAAATACCTGCTTCTCTTGGCCTTTCACTACCCAGCTCCTCTCTGCATCCCCCATGACGCCAAGTTTTAACTTTGAGCCACACAAATGCTTCCCTTGGGTTAAAAACTAAAGTAAAATCCCAGTGTAAGATGCCTTGTGTGTCACAGATTGAATTATTGTTTGAGTTAAGTCTTAACCTAACCACAACCTCTCCTTCCAGTCTTAACTTCCAAAGCTCTCTTACAGGAAATGTGTCCATTTACTGAAATGTCCCATTATTCAAGTCTCAACTTAAATGTTTCCTTGGAACATAGAATGTCAGAAATGAAAAGGACCTTAGAAATCACCTAATTCCTCTAGCCAAACTTGTCTCCTCATCATCTTTTGCTTTCATCTTAAATTTTCTTATCTGATTTCATGATGCTGGGGAAATAGCACTGAGATTAGAATCACAGATCCTGGGTTCCAGTGCTAATTCTGCTGTTTACTAACCCTGTGACTTGGGGTGGTCACTCCTTTCTAAGCTTTATTTTCCTTTTCTGTAAGATTGAGAAGTTGATTTCTTTTTTTTTTCTTTTTATTTTTTGGAGGCAAATGGTGTTAAGTGACTTGACTAGGACCGCACAGCTACTAAGTGTCTGAGGCCAGATTTGAACTTAGGTCCTCCCGACTCCAGGTCTAGTGTTCTACCCACTACATCACCTAGCTGCCCCTACAGGTTGATTTCTAAGATCCCTTGCAGTTCTAAATTCAATAAAACTTTTGCTCATGATATTTCTACTGATCAAACTGTATCAGCCTCTCTCCTGATTACTGAAATGTCCCCATCAATTCTAGGCACAGATCAAATGCCATCTTAGAATCATAGAATGTTGGGAGATGCCTTAGAGATCTTCTAATTCATCCTTATCATGTTCAAGAAAACATACCCAGAAGACAAAGTGATCTGTTCAAGGTCATGGAGGGACTTGACAACAGCTAGCATTTACGTGATGTTTTCAGCTTTATCTCATTGCTAACTTTCAACAACCCTGGGAGGTAGATGCTATTCCTATCCTCATTCCACAGATGAGAAAACTCTGGGACAGAGAGGTTAAATGACTTGCCCAGGGTCACACAGCTAATAAGTCTTGATTTGAACTCAGGTCCTCCTCATTTCAAGTCTAGCACTCTGTGCCATCTTGCTGCAATTTCCAGTGGCAGATATGCCATGACTTAGTGGCAGAGGATGAACAGAAGTCCCCTTTTTGCTTTCTGGGCCGCTGTATTGTTTGTCCCATCACCTCTTCAGCGATCACCCTAGTCTTTATTCTGAGCAGGTCCCACTGGAGTCTTAATTAGAAAATCTAGCTTCTTGTGACAGGTTGTGTGTGAGACAGTTAACTGGGGAGGTTGCCGCTGGCAGAGCTCAAAGAGCAGACAAGATAGGAGACGAGTTCAGCTAGGCTACAAGAAAACGTCAGAAGCCCATTTGGACCAGCTCCTGTGACCCCATGACCTTACTTCCTAACATCAGTCCCCAGTCACCTTCTGGATTGCCCAGACCTGGTGCCGTGCTGTAAAAGACTTAACCCTTTTGTATACTGCTTTTCCACCCTGTAGCCCTATGATCTTCGGTAGTGAATTCCTAATACAGTCCACTTTATTTAAAGAGCCTCTGGCCATGCTTTATTCTGCTTGCCTCATTGGATGCTGGAGTTATTATTTTATCTCCTACTTTTCATTTCAGGAATAATTATGAAATCAATACTAAATAATAAATGAATGAAAAAACATTTCTTCAGCTCTTACTGTGTGTTTAATACTGTGCTCAGATTGTACTACAAAGACAAAAATTGGCTGTCTTTGCCCTTGAGGAGCTTACATCCTATGAAAGAAGACAATCTACTGCCTATTTGCATCCCTAGAGCTTAGTACAGGGTCTCACACATCACCAGTTCTTAATAAAGCTTTCTTTTTGGTTCATTCATTCAAAGTCAAAAGACCCAGATTCAAATTCATTCTCTGCTTCTAAATGATTCTCTTTAAATAAGTCCCTTTCTAGACTCTCCATTTTCTCCCATTTTTACAGAAAGTTGTTTATTAGAAAGGATGGTTTTTCTGGGAAGGAGAAGGATGCAGAAGAGAACCAAGGTGATGTAACAACAAAAGATATCTCTCCCTTTGCTGGACCTCCCCTATAGAGCCATTCTCTCCTCTTACTTAGATGATGCCACAAGGGTTGGTGGAGGTTTCTCAGAAAATGGAGAGACACGACTAGTCTGAGGATTTTGTTGCTGGGGCCAGGCAGTGACTGGCAATACAAAGGACCATAGGATCATAACATTTTGAGCTGGAAAGAGATTTTAGTGACCAGCTCTTCCAACTTCCTCATTTTTCAGGGTCACACAACTACTAGGGGTCTGAGGAGAGATTTGAACCCAAGTCTTCCCAAACCTTAGTCTGCCATTCTGTCTCCTATGACATGCTATATTCTCTCAGTCTTTAAAAATTCCTCTCTTTGAAATCACCTGTCCAAAATATTGTCAAAATCAAGATCTCTCACTAGCTGTATAACCTTTGGTGAGTCCATTAAATTCTTTCTGCCTCAGTTTCCTCATTAGTAAAATGAGTATGATAATAGCACCTACCTCTCAAGGTTGTTTTGAATATCAAATGAGACAATAATTGTAAAGTGCTTAGCACAGTGTTTGTCACATAGTAAGTGCTATGTAAATGTTTGCTGTTATTATAATAATTAATTTTACATAATGGAAAGAACATGAGATTAGAGATCAGGCTATGGGATTTGCCTTTCACTTCTGCCTCTTGTGTGATCCTGGGCAAGGCATTACACTTCTCTAAAGTGTCCCATCTGAAATGAGGATTTGGACTCAAGGGCCCTTCAAATACTCACATTCTTTACGTATACTTGTGTCAGAGGAGGAAAAAAAGATCCATATTTCACTTTGGGAGATGTCTGTCCTCTCTGATTCACTACTCCCACCCAGAAAATCTTCAAACTCAACATGACATGACTCAACCAAATAGTATGTTGTCACCATTGTGTGTAGGCAAACAACACATGTCTAAAGACCAAGGAAGAAAAGGTTATTTATAGGTCAATTCTTTTTTAAATAGAGGTCATATGAGAGTTCATTAAAACTCCCCACATTTACCAATGAGCCACCATTCCCCAAAGACCTGTAGAAATTTAATCACTTAGAGTGATGGCAAAGCATAGAGTCAAGTAAAGGTCCTACCAGTAGGCATTATTACAAGTAGTAGTAGTAGTAGTAGTAGTAGTAGTAGTAGTAGTAGTAGTGGTAGTAGTAGTAGTAGTAATAGTAGTAGTAATAGTGGTGGTGGTGGTGGTAGAGTGAGGATGGTAATGGTGATGGTTGTGGTAGTAGCAGTAGTAGTAATAACTGACATTTATGTAGCACTTTACATATTACTATCTCATTTAAGCCTGCAACATTGCAAAAACAGCATCAACAGCAATGATAATAATATTAAAAGCATTTCTATAGTATTTTAAAGTTTGCAAAGCACTTTGCAAATATTATCTCATTCAAACCTCACAATGATTCTGGAAAGGAGATGGAGTTATTAATCTTATTTTACAAATGAGGAAACCAAGACAGATAGAGGCTAAGTGACTTGCCTAGGGTCATATAACTATTGAGGATCTGAAGTCAAATTTGAATTCAGGTCTACTTAATCCAGGTCCATCCCTCTATCAACTGTGCCACGAGCTGCCTGGATTCCATTTGTACTATATTTGCTAGATGGGGAAACTAAAGGTGACTCTCCCATGATCACACAGTAAGTGTTAGAGGTAGAATATGATTCCAGTTCTTTCTGACTCCAAACACTTTCCATTTTATCACTAATTGACTGTAATTTAATTCTTATAAATATATAAATTAAAAATTATGCAGATAAAATGGCTAAAATATTCATACCTTTTGACCCAGAAATTCCACTATTGGAACTACCCCAATGTGATCATTGACAAAAGGAAAGACTCCATGTACACCAAAAGATTTATGGCAAAACTTTTTGTTGTAGCAAATAATTTTAGACAAAGTAGATGCCCATTGACTAGAGAATGGCTAAACAAATTGACATACATGTGTGCAATGAAACATTACCATATATTAGAATCAATGAACATGATGAATACATAAAAGCATGGAAAGACTCAGATGAACTGATGCAAAGTAAACCAAGCAGAGCCTGGAAAACAATTTACACAATGACTATAACAATGTAAGCAGAAACAACCACCACCACAAAAAAAGTTGCAAAATTATAGAGAACAAATAAGGTCTCTAAATAAGAGAAATGAGAGGAACCCTCACTTCACTTTCTTGCAGAGATAGAAGGGTCTATGGGTGAGGAACGCTGCACATAACATCAGGTTTTGTCAATGTATTTATCAGTTTGCTGACTTTTTTTCTTCTTTTAGAAAATTAAAGATACAGAGAGAAATTGAGGTTATATAAAAACAAATAATATCAATAAAAATTTCTTCCTTTGCTGGACCTCCCATCTAAAGTTATTATCTCCTCTTACTCAGATGATCCTGTTAGTGCTATCTGCCGATGGAAGTTTCTCAAAAAAACTGATTAAGGTCAAGGGTGATTCCATTGTTGAGATGTGACAATGATTCCTTCCAAATTGCCATAGGACCATAGCATTTCAAGCTAGAAGGGGATCTTTCCTTAACCTCCTCATTTTGCAGAGGAAAAAATGGAGGGTCCAAAGGAAGGTAGTGAATTATTCGAAGAGGAAGAAGAAGAAGCAGAGACTAAATTCAAACCCAAGTCATCTGACTATGAATTAATTAATTAATTAATTTTATAAAGCATCGACTGTGCAAAAAAAAAAACAAAACTGCACTATGCTCTGAGGACAGAAACAGAAAAAGTAAGATGAGTCATTAGCTGTGCAATCCTGGTCAAGTCGCTTAACTCTGCCTCAGTTTCATCATCTGTAAGATGAGCTGGAGAAAGAAATGGCAAATGACTGCAATATTTTTGCCAAGAAAACCCCAAATGGGGTCACAAAGTGTCAGACATAATGGAAAATGACTGAACAAGACAAATCACTGCTCTCATGGAGCTCACATTCGAAAGTAGACACATATAAACCAGCACTTTATCTACAACCCCTCATTGCCTGTAGCTAGCCCCCAATCTTTCCCTGCCATCTCTTTCTTCTATGCTTCTGTTCATACTCTGAGCTCCAACATTCCATGTTTTAGCATTCTATGTGGTAGGATCTTTGGAAGTCTATCTTCTGAGATCCCTTTGGATCAAACTCTAATATTCCATGTGCAAATAGCACATTAGTGTAGCCCTAATATTGACCGTTCTCAAGTTTTTTCCCACATTCTGTGACTTTGTGATTGTCCTTATCAGATCTGGAATAGAGGATTTGGGGAAGATACTTACACAGAAATCCATGTTTGGGGACTAATTAAGTTGGAACATTACTCTCGAGGGTGTGACAGGGATAAACTAGGAGCTGATTCCCCTCTTCTATCTATCAGTGAGCTCAGTTCATGCTCAGTCTCCTGCAATCTGCAAGCCATTATAAATCTATCTCAATGCATTGCATCACCTTGATGAGAGTTTGGCAGCCTGCCAAACTCCCCAGTGTAGGAAGAGTAGAAATGAGCTAAGCCCCTAGTTTCCCATCTGAACTGTGAAACACCCTAATCTGGTAACAGACAGCACCAGGAACTGGAGAGAAACATGAAAGGAGAGGAGGGAGAGGTTTTGTGTGTGTGCGTGTGTATTTCAAAAAAAAAAAATGCTCTTCAACTTTAAACCACCCAAAATGAGGGTTCACTTAAAGTTTAGAAAGAACCATATGTTCTGCTCCTCATTTCAACAAGATGGCATTGTGGAACAGCACTAATCTTGGACTCAGAGCACTGGGGTTTGAGTCTGTGTGTCCATGGGAAAGATACAGTTGTTCTTTGATTCTGTTTTATCTTCCACAAAAGGAAAAAATCATACCTCCCCTATCTGTCTTATAGGGTTATTATGAGGAAATCACTTTGTGAAACTTTGAAGTTCACTAGAGGTGTGAGCTGCTGCTGTTGTCTTATTTGAGTCAGCTTGACCATCTCTAGAAAGAACTGAAAATGAATGCATGTTACTCTTCTGCCATGGGCTGGGAGGTGACAAGATTCTGAGTCAAGTTCTGGTCAAGGATTCCTCTGGAAATGCTTCAGGAGAGGAATTCAGAGAAGAAATCCAAACCAAATGTCAGCCATCATCTTTTACAGGGAACCTCCCTGAAAAAAGGTGGAACATGAGAACAAACTGCCATGGAAGAATCAAACCAGAAGGTTTCTCCAATTAACCAAGTAATCCAGGAAACAAGGGAGATACAATGGGGCTGAAATAGTATTTGTGGGATGTGCAGGCAGCAGGGTGATGCTTTATTTGCTCATGGACCATTCTGAGTCATTTGTTTTTCAGCCCACCTCATTCCCACACAAGGCTAAGAAACCTCCATTGGTGCGAACACCAACAAATGTGCTCTAAATTGGGAGAGTTAGTTCCCACAATATAGTCTGGGAGAAGTTAATAATAGAATACAAGCCAATCTAGCATATAGATTGCACTGGTTTTATATAAAAAATTCTGGCTTCATGCTCAACTCACTATTGAGAGTGACCTTCCATTCAACCATGTATTCGTTGATCCAACACGATCCATGGACTTTAAGCACAAATTGTGGCATGGGTTTAAAACAGAGAAGGCCTTCACACAACACCATCCCAACAGGTTCACTCCAACAATGAATCGTTCACCTTACAATTGGTAACATTAAATGGAGTCTGGAGCCATGTCTCTCAGCTAATAGCAACAAGAAAAATGTAAGTAACAGCAACAATTCATTCAGCATTTATTATAAGCCCGGCCTGGTGCTGAGAACTGTAGGGGATAGAGATAAGTTCCAGGACCTCCATGGTTCCTGCACTCAGGAAGCTCACAATGTACTTGAAGGAACAAATCAAATCTTCTTTGTAAAGAAAAACCGCACAAGGTAGAGTGTGATGGGTGTCAAATGAGTGGTCCAAGCGGAAAGTACTATGAGCGCTCAGAATCTAGCATTATTGGGCAGGATTCGGGCTTAGGTAGTCTCTAAGCAGGAATAGAGAGGCAGTTCAGTGGTCTAATAAGGCTGCTGGACCTACAGCCAGGAAGATCTGGGTTCAGATTCTATCTATGTGACCAAAAGTTAGTCACTTAACCTCTCTAGGCTTCAGATTTCTTCTCTGTAAAGTGGGAATAATCATTCCTATAATAACTTAAAAGGTTGTGTTATGGTGGGAATTAAATGTTATATATATATATATACTATATATGTGTGTGTGTGTGTGTGTGTGTGTGTGTGTGTATGTACACACACAGTTATCCTTTCCAAAGCATGGGGATTAGGGACATGGTGCCCTCGTGATCTGGAAAATCCATGTAAAAATTTTTGGCCCTCCCTTCATATCAGAGAAGAAGTCTGAATTATCGTGTTAAGGATAAAATATGTTGGTATTATACAATACTATACATATATTCTATGCATTTCTGAGTTTCTAAACTTTTTCTGTGTCATCTTCTGGCTTTTGCATGTCATCTATAGCTTCCGCAAAACTCCCAAAAAGTTCTCATTTAATTTCTTACGCTGACCTGCGATATATAGACACCACAATTGGGAAAGTAACGATGGGGAAAGAAATCAGGAAGGAATAATTATATGTCTAAAAAGCCTTTGGCAAAACTTAAATAACTATTGCATGTGTATTTATGCATTCATCAACAACCAGTATTTTTATATGGTTCTCAAGAAGTGATTTCATCAGTGTAAGGAATTCCCAATGGGGAAATAGCCTCTACCACTGAAGATTAATAGCTATTTTTTGACTTCTGGTCTTACAAAGCATTCAGAAGTTAGGTGAATTGCCCAGGATCACAGAGCCAGTATATGTCAGAGGCAAGATTGAACCTACGTCTTCCTACCCCTGAGAATATTAATCTATCCACACCTATCCATATATGCTTCCTCTCATACACACATTGGCACACGTGCACACAAAAACCCATAGACAGAGTAAATATATCATTAATCATCACATGAAAGTTGATGTAGGAAGGACTAAGTTGCCAATATGCCTAGAGGAATTACTTGATGGAAGATTATCTTAACCTTTAAAAGGTTAATTTGCATAATATAACATATGGTATATCTTTAGCTTCCTACTCTACTACAGTTTAAATATCACAATATTTGTGAAAGTGCTTTCCGCATATCCCTATAACAATGCAAAAAATAACCTCAGAAAGCCATCTTGGACCAAAGCCAAATTCAATACAAATTCAATTCAAATACAATATAAGGGCCAGTGGATGATCATTAAATAGGGTTAGCTGGGCCAGATTATCCCAATCCATAAATTATTCCCAAAAGTAGATGGTGAATCTGTGTACTACATTGTTTTCTCCTGCTTTGAAAAAGACCCTAATGGTACCTTGTATTTATAGAGAGGTTCCAATATTTTACACAACTGCTTTTCTTTTTTTAAATAAGTCTTAGAAATAGCATTCCCATCTGAAACCATCTATTTCCACTCACAAATAATCTAGTGGGATAAGTAGTGGTAATTGAGAGGTAACTGAGACCCAAAGAAGTCAAAGGAGTTGCCCCAGAGCACTCAGTGAATGTGTACAATTGGAACTCACACCCAAGCCTCCATTATTCTTTCTACTGTCCCATGATGCCATGTTGCTAATGCTGATGGAAAGCTATACATCCTCATGACCCATTTCTAATTTCTTCGTATCAAAGCAATTTAACTGAGAGCAGCTAAAAATGAACATTTAAGAATGGCAAAGTGTTACATGAGTTGTTAGGAGTTTTATGTCTAAGTGAGGATTTGGAGGTGCTATGGCAGGATTAGAACAAGCCAAGCATGGAGGCTTCCATGACCAGCATAAAGGGAAATGTACCATCTCCTTTTTTTCTACACTGGGAGATTTCTTGACTCAGGGAACAGTAGATGGTACTAATATTTCAGATGGGCTATGCATAGGCAGTTGGGTGTTTGATAGCAGCCTTACTAATGAGAAAAAACAGTAGTGACAGAGGCCTAAATGGAGCAGTGAAGAGTGCTGGGGAGAGACCTGAAAAAGCTGGGAGGTGCCATATGATCATGCTTTTGTTGTCTGGTATTAGATCTTCTCCTCTTTTATGTTAACTGTCATGTTAGGTTATCCACACATGTCTGTGGTGGTATAAGTCAGACCTTGAATCACTACTAAGCCCACATTGAGTATATGTACTAGTATAAGGTATGAAAGGTGTGAAATTAAATTCAAACTAGCAATGCCTGCTGGAACTGTACCAGCTGAGCAAATGTTCCAGATGAACTTCACACTCCCCCAATCCCTTCCTCCTGTCCCTAGAAAAGGGTGTGGGCTGCACTGGAAATCTCTAACTCAGGAACCCTAAAGGTCAGAAGTTTCATTTAACATTGTAGCATGTGTGTACAACAACCCTTCAAAAATGGTTTAAGTGAAGGAGGACTTCACATGTTCATTACCCCTGATCCCACCCTCCTCCTTGTCTCTAGAAGTTCATTATTGAGGGTACTGAGTTTGCACTCAAAGGGAACCAGGTGAGGCCTCTGTCATCAAGAAGCTCCTATTTTTAATTGGATCTTTATTTAAATATCCATTTATGAATATTAATCTACATAAACAGAAAATTAATTCATTATGATAATTTCTATTACAATGACTAGAAAATAAATTCCTACAGAGTCTGAATACTACCTTGGAAGGCAGCTGCTACCAGAGAGAAAGAGCATGAGAGAGAGAGAGAGAGAGAGAGAGAGAGAGAGAGAGAGAGAGAGAGAGAGAGATGGTGGGAATTATTCTGATGGCTGCCATGATGGTGGGTTCCCTTAGAGGATTAGCTGTGTCTGGGCATAAAGTTCACAGTGTGGGTAGGAGCGGTCCCAGTTTTCTGACTACACACTCCTTTCAGCAAGACACAACCATTTCTTTGTATCTCCCTGCAGTCCTCCCATTTGCTCATCTCTGGGATGTGTCTCCAAACAAGAGGCGACAAGAGATATACAAAATATATGAAGATGAGGTAAGAATTCCTCTAAAATACACGTCTTCTCATTTTATAAACAAAGAAATTGAAGATCAGAGATGGAAAGTGAGTTACCCAAAGTAACACAAGTAGAGAAGATATTAGAACCCAGTTAGAGAATCTGAGAGTTGGGAGGAAGTCAAAGGTCATCTAGTCCAATGCCTCCCTCAACCTCACTCACTCAATCAATCCATCAATGAGCATTTATTAAGAAAGCAACTGGATGGCATAATGGCTAGAGCACTGAATTTGGAGTCAGTTTGACTTAATTTCAACTTCTGCCTCATAGACTGACTGTGTGAAGCTCAGAAAGTCACTTAATCTCTCTCAGACTCAGTTTTCTCATCTGTAAAATAAAGATAATAATAGCACCTACATTACAGGGTTATTGGGAGGACTAGTTAAGGTAACATAAGTAAAGTCCTTTAAAAATCTTAAAGCACTGTATAAATGCTATCTAGCTATTATTATTCACCAAGTACTACAAGAGATCCTGGAGATACAACGACAAAAGGGAAATAGTATCTGTTCTCAAGGAATTAATATTTTTTTTGCAGGGGAGACAACGTATCTATTTATGGAAGCATAAATTGAATGGCATAGTGGATAGACTGCAGAACCTGAAGTCAGGAAGACTCATCTTCATGAGTTGAAATCCAGCTTCAGACACTTACTAGCTGTGTGACCCTGAACAAGCCATTCAAATCTACTTGCCTCAGTTTCCTCATCTGTAAAATGAACTAGAGAAGGAAATTGCAAATCACTCTAGTAATTTTGCCAAGAAAATCCCAAATGGGGTCGCAAAGAGTTAAATACGACTGAAAATGGCTCAATAAACACAAACTGAATACAAATAATCAACATGAAATCAATATGAAATAATTAAATGCAACATCATAAGGGAGTGCAGGCACTAGCGTTTGGGATGAAAACCTAACAAGGGCTTGCCTAGCCTTTATCTGAAGCCCTACAAGTAGGAGGGAGCTGGATGCCTCCCTATGTAGCCATTCCACCACAGGAGAACGTTCATCAGATGTAGGCTGTCCATGGCAGAGGACAATGAAGCTCTTACTTCCCTCTTTCTGGATACCTTGCTTCTCTTAATATAGACTGAGATTATATTCATTTTTTTTATATCACACTCAAATAACATAGAGATTGCTGACCACTAAAGTCCCCAGATCTCTTTCAGATAAAATGCCATCTAGCCACATTTCCCCATCTTATATGCAGTTTTTTTTTAACCCAAGCACAAAACTTTAGATTATCTCTGTTAAATTTCATCTTATTAGCTTTAACCTAATGTTCTACCCAGTCAAACTCTTCTCAGATAGATCCTGACCCTGTCATTTGTGTCTATATATTCCTCCTAGCTGTGTGTACCTTTAATAAGCATTCTACCTATGTCTTTACAACATCTAGTTAGAATAACTAGCAATATTATTACCTCTCAGCCCTATGGTTTCCTCTTCACCTTCATTAGGGTGTTTCTATTAAGTGAAAAGTTAGGAGTATGATCACAATCACTCCAAGCCCCCAGTTAGGAAAATTCACAATATTTAGGCAGAAATAGGGCACAGGGGATAGAGTGCCAGCCCAGGAGTCAGGAAAACATCTTTCTGAGTTCAAATCCAGCCTCGGGCACTTACTAGCTGTGTGACTCTGGGCAAGTCACTTAACTCTATTTGACTCAGTTCTTCAACTGTAAAATGAGCTGGAGAAGGAAATGACAAACCACCCCCTGTATCTTTGCCAAGAAAACCCCAAATGGGGTCATGAAGAGTCTTACATGGCTGAAATGATTGAACAACAGCAGCAAACCTTAATTTACATTTGTATTTATAATTAGTTAATCCTGGCTTCTTTCTCATAAAAGCAAAATTCAGGTTATCGAAAATATTTGGGCAAAGAACCAAAATCATATTATTACAGTGTCTATTAATAGACAGGCACTAGGAGGAGGAGAAAGTTGATGAAATAACAGACCTTTTCCTGGAGCTTTCTTTACTCCTTAAAGAAGTGGCTAGAGCTGGTAGCATCAGCTGGAGTGTTCCTCTCCAAGTTGCCTGTCTATAGGGCCAGTGACCCTCTTCAACCACTCCCTTCTCTGTCACAATACAGTCTTACTTTTTTTTTCACCTTTTTCTTACAAACAAGATAATATTTCTAAAGTGCCTGGCACAGGGCTTGGCATATAATAAATGCTTAATAATAATACTTGTTCTTCCCCCGTTCCCCCCCTTCCTTTCTCCACTTGCCCCTATGGTGCCAATTCATTACACCTTTGCTAATGTTGCATGAGCTCCTTCCTCAGTGCCACCAGACCCTCAAAGTCTCCAGATTCCATCAAGCTGAATGGTTTTTTTTTTCTTTATTTTGGCTTGGTTTTTTGTGGGTTTTTGTCTGTTTGTTTGTTTGTTTGCTTCCTGGTTTGTTAATACAAGCTTCAGAGAGCATGAACCAGTCCCTTGGCCAATCTGAACAGAATTCCTGTAACATTTAAGGAGATATCCCTGCCTTTTTCACAATCAATATGTGTCCTTTCCTGACAAATGCATAAAGGCTAATTGGGCAAGATGTGTTCTCACCTGATAAATGAGTCAGGGCAAAATGGAGGGGGGTGATTTTGACCCTTTACACTTTTATCTAAATTACTGATAAAAATTTTATACCACACAGAAGTAAGGACAGAACCCAAAGGTCTCCTTATCTTTTCCTGGTCAATCAACTAGCATTTATTAAGAGGTCACACACTGTAATAAGCTCTGGGGATACAAAGAAAGACTAAAAAAAAATACCCTGTTCTCAAGAAGCTTACATTCTAATGGTGGATACAACACGTAAATAGCTAGGTAAAGATGATAGGGAAAGAGAAAGGGAAAGAGACAGACAAACAGAAGAGAGGAGATGTATAGATAGATTTAGAAAGAGATAAGACAGAAGATAGTAGATAGATATAGAGAGAGAAAAGAGGAGATGGATAGATAAATAGATAAAAAGGTTAGAGAGAGAAGAAAGTAGAGGGGCGAGATCAATGGATAGACTGATATGGAAAGAAATGGGAGAGAAGAGAGGAGATGGATGGATAAGTAGATATAAAGAGAGATTAAAGAGAGAAAAGAGGAGATAGATCAATGAATAGATGGATATGGAGAGAGAGATGAGAGAGAGAAGAGAGTGGTTAGATGGAGAGAGAGAGAGAAAGAGAGAAAGAAAAAGAGAGAGACTAGAGAGAGAAGAAAGTAGATATAGAGAGATTAGAGAGAGAGAGAAGAGAGATGAGAGGAGATAAATCAATGGATAGATAGATATGGAGAGAAAGATGAGAGCAAGAAGAGAACAGACAGATGAATAGATAGATATAGAGAGAGATGAGACAGAAGGAAGTAGCTAAAATGATAGATATAGAGAAGAGAAAAAGAGAGAGAGAAAGAAGATGAAAAAAATCTGCAGAGAAGACATAAACAGCTAGAAAGACATGTTGCAGAAGGTAAGATCTGAGCTAAATCTTGAAAGGAATCAGAGAATCTGAGAAGTGGAGGCCATGGACAGCCAGTGTAAAGGCTTGGAGATGGGAGAGAGATTGCACTGTCTATGGAATAGCAAGTTGGACCTTGGAGCTGGTCATAGAGTGCATGAATGGGACTAGAAAAGTAACAAAGGGCCAGGTTACATAGAGTTTAAGTACCAAAAGAGCTTATATTTGACCCTGGAGGTCATAGGTATCTCATTGACTCAATAAAGGTGGAGGCAGATTGTGCCATGATCAGGCCTGGGCTTTAGAAAATTCTCCTTGGCAGCTGAGCAGAGAGTGGACTGGATGGGGGAGAAACTTGAGGAGGAAGACCTAATAGAAGATTTTTGTAATAAATGAGATAAGAGGTGTTGAGAGCCTGAGCTAGGGTAGCATACCAAGATGCTTCTGTTGCATTCCAAATGTCTATTTGGATATGGGAGGCTGATTAAGTAGGGGTTTGGAAGAAACACAGAATATTTGAATGTAACCCTCTTATTTTCATTTGGACAGGTGGGAGGGGGAGGAGAGAAGAGACTATGGCCTAGAGACTGGAAGGCCATACAACAAAGCCAAGACTAGAATCTAGCTCTTCCCTGTTGCTTCCCAAGTAAAATTTAATTTCCTTCATCAGGTATTCAAAGCCTTCTATAATCCAATGCTGCCTTACCTACCCAGCCAATGTTCTATTACACCCCTTTTCAGAAATTCTACTCTCCCGACAAATTATACTAGTCCCCAGAACATACCTTGAGTAATCCCACCTCCGTGGCTTCCCTCATACTTTTCTCTATGGGTAAAATTTGTCCTCTTCTTCTCTTCCCCTCTTGACTTCCTATCCATTCTTTCGAGTCCAGATCAAAGTTACACTTTCAGGAATCTTCCCTTCATCCTTCTTGTGGCTATCAACCTTCCTTCTCAGAGCCCACATCACACTTTTTATATCATTGATGTACTTATCACAAAATATCAGCTAATAAAATAACACACTTTATTTAGCAGTTTGAAGTTTGTGTGTCCTTCATTCTCATTAAAGACTGTCAACCCCACAAGGGATCATGTTTTATCTGAACTTCACTTATCTCCAGTTAACACATTGCTTTGCATACAATAGGCAATTTTTAAAATTGTATTTGAATGGATGCCCATTCTTTTGCCTGACAGGAGTCAAACAGAGAGACAGACAGAGGAAGAGAGGGACTGACAGACAGATAGACAGAGATGGGGGAAGGAGCAGAAAGAGAGGGAGAGAGAGAGAGAGGAGGAGGAGGAGGGCCCACCCAAATTCTTTTTCCTGTTGACTCAGTGTTCAATTACTACTTTGGGGATCATCATTCTTGAAAGAACTTGGCCAATTTCCTACCAGCAGGAGCTCCCATTCCCACCCTAGTGCTTTGTGTTTGAAGAAGTTGGAGGAAAAATTGAGCTGGCCATCATGTAGAGAGAAGCAAGCTGGGTGGGCCAAATGGGATAATTGGCAGTGCCTAGGGGTTTTTATAAATATTTATTAAATTGATGGAATTATGCTGATATCTTTTCTTTCATCTTTCCTTCTACTTCATCCTTTATCTAAGGCAGATATGACAAGGAGTCTTTAGACCTGAAGTTAGGTGGGGAGGAAATACCCCTCCTCTCTGAAAGGAAGGGAAAAATCAAGTGTCACTAAGATGATTATAGAAAATTCAACTTCTAAGATGAATGCATCTGTCTTCTCTTTTCTACACACACGAGCAGCACCCCAGTTCAAGTCTTCATCATCTCTCTTACCAGAGTATTGCTAAAAAAAAAAAAAAGCCTTTGTCATTTCTGCCTCCAGTCTCTCCTCCCATCAACCCTCCAAAATAATCAGCAATCATTTATTACGTCCCTCCTATGTGCCAGGTATTGAAGCTCTCATGACTATGTGATTCTGGACAACTCATTGAACCTCTAAATACCATGAAACAGTTCTCTACAGCTATCATTTGCAGAGCAGGTACGGATCTGCATTGATAGAAAGGATTTATCACCAGGATCTCCCTACAACCAATGAAGTCACACCCAAAAAAATCATTTTTTAGAAGAAAAGAAAAAAAAATCACCCTGGCTCTCAAGGAACTCTTATTCTACTGGAGAGAAAGAAAAAAAAACATCTATACATATGCATAAGTTCACAATATATTAAAAGTGAATACAAGGTAATATCAGGTCAGAAAGCACCTGGGCCTGAGCGGATCAGGAAAGGCCTCATATAGTGAGTGTTATTTGAGTTAAATTTCCAGAGTTCAAATCTGGCTTCAGATACTTCCAAGCTGTGTGAGCCTGGGCAAGTCATTTAACAATATTTGCCTCAGTTTCCTCATCTGTAAAATGAGTTGGAGAAGGAAATGGCAAACCACTCCAGTATCTCTGTCAAGAAATCCCCAAATGGGTTCAGAGAGAGTCTGAGTTCAGCAACTGAAATAACTGAACAACAAAAGAATTCTAAGAGAGGAAGATAAGGAGGGAGCACATTCCAGAAATGAGAAGAAAACTATTCAAAGACATAAATGGAAGATGGGATATCACATGTGAGAAACTACAAGAAGACTAATTTGGCTGGATGAAAGAAAAATACATAGTAAGGCTAGAAAGGTGGACTGGACTCAGGTAATGAAGGGTTTTAAATGCCAAATAGAAGAGTTTTAGCCCTAAATCACTCTGGCTCTGAATAGCCAACAATAGGTCCCAAGCCCCACTTGATCATTGTTTGGGCCCTTATTGTTCTGAGTGAATGTAAATAGCAATTGTTTCTGTTTTGACCAGAAATCCTGAGGGTCTTCCCCTCCCAGATTGATTTTTTTTTTCGACTAGGTAAAAGAGGCCATTCAGTGTTCCTCCCATCAGCTCTTTTGAAGAGATTTCCTCCAGTCAAATCAGTTCCCAACAGCAGCTGCGAAACTTTTTTCTCCTTATATTCTGTCTCAACTGAGCTTAGTTGTTTTCAAAATAGCTGTTCTTATCTTCTAATATGCTCTTCTTTTTTTCCCTCTAAACAAAATTCACATTTCTGTCAGTCATAATACAAATGCAATTCTCTCATAATCATCAAAATATTCTAGTTATCAGTATTTCCCTCAAAATACTCATAACAGTCATATATTGGGAAACAAGCCACTTTGGTCATGCTTGCCTTCAAAAAAAATTTTTTTTCTGAAAAGATTTATTTTTCTTAGACTCACTCAGCAATTTTATTTGAGAGGCTGCTTTCTCTCAATTTCTCAGAACTGTCTGTATCTTTGCCCAAGTAGTAGAAGATGGCTTTTTCTCAGTACTTTTCAAACAAATGTCTTTTTTTTCTGCTCTCTTTTAGTAAATGAAAAAGCCAAGCAAAAAAGGGACATTACAAATGAATGGATGGAGAGGGGAAATTATTAAGTATTTACTCAAAGCCAAGCACTATGCTAAGAACTAGGGATACAAATACAAAAGTCCATGCCCTCAAGGAGCTTGCAGTCTAATGATGGAGACCAAACATATGGGAGAATAGTGGTCAGAGAAAGAAATTACAAAGATAGTGAGCAGAACACTAAGGCAGTCTACTAACATGCTCTTTCGAGAGGCAGAGAATGGGAGAAAAATTGCCCTTATTAACAGTTCTTAACATATCTGAGGAGTCTTTTTTTAAAAATGGCCAGTGTAACAAAAGAGGCAGCTAATGCACATTATTTTGCCAGGCTGGGCTGTTTTTTTGTCTGCCCTAACAGTAGCTAAAAAGGCCAGCAGCCACTCTCTGAAATAAAATAAAGCAGTCATTAAGTAAAGAACAGAAATGTCAACTTGTGTCCAATCTATTGCTGAGACATTTTGCTGCAAGGGGGTGTGCAGACCAAATTCTTTCAGTTGGTTAAAGGAAGCATAAACTATCAGAGCTAAAAGATCCCTAAGAAGCTGTATTGTACAAAGAAAAGGTCAGAGACCTGAGTTAAAATCTTACCCATGAGTATGAGTTAGGTGCACAGGAGGAATAGTTTAAGACTTGGGAGTCAGAAAAACCCAAGTTCAAATCCTGCCTCAGACATTTAGCTAGTTGTGTGACCCTAGGGGCAAACCCCTTAACCTCTCCTCAGCTTCAGTTTCCTCATCTGGAAAATGGATATTTTAATAATGGCAATTATGTCACAGGTTTGTTGTGAGAATCAAATGAGATAATATAATATATGTGCAGCAGTGAATAGTCAGTGAATAAGCATTTATTAAGGCACCTACTATGCTCTAGGCTCTGTGTTAAGTGCTGAGGGATACAAAGAGACAGTCCTTGCCCTCAAGGGAGTCACTGTCTAGTGAAGGAGACGACATACAATTGTTGTTGTTGTTCAATTGTTTCAATTATGTTCAACTCTTGGTGACTCCATTTGGGGATTTCTTGGCAAAAACACTGGAGTGATTTCCTATTTTTTCCTCCGTTTCATTCCTCATTTCACAGATGAGGAAACTGAGGCAAACAGGGTTAAGTGACTTGTCCAGGGTTACACAGTTAGGAAGTGTCTAAGGCCAGATTTGAACTCAGGTCCTCCAGGCTCCAGGCACAGAGCTCTATCTACTGTGCTCCTAGCTGTCCATATGTAAACAAGATATATAAAGAGTAAGTCGGAAATGATCAATAGAATTCAGGCATTAGAATTAAGGGGGATCAGGAAAGTCTTTTTGTCAAAAGTAGGATTTTAGTTAAGACTTGAAGGAAGTCAGAGGAGCCAGGAGGCAGAAAGGAGGAGGCAGAGAAGCTTATGTGGAGGGGACAGCTAGTGAAAATACCTGGAGTTCACCTGGCAGGTCACATGAGTGACAAGAGTAGGAGGACTAGACATTTCCTCTGATCCCTACCACCTCTCAAATCTCTCCAAAACAGTAATTATGCAACAAAGATAAAAACAACTTCAGTTGTCTCCATGATCTAGGACACCTGGAATCCAAAAGAAGGTTAAAAAAAAAAAAAGAAAAACATGGACTCACTCAGCACCCCTCCCCTACTTTCCACAGAAAGGGCTCCCAGCTGACCAAGAATTCAACACATGGCTTGCAACAAAACCCAATCCCACACTCTGAGCCCCCTTTCCTCTTTCCAGTACCATAGAGACCCTGGCTTTAGGCTGTGGAGGTTTGCTTCGGCTGTGACAACCAGACAGCATCATGGCAGCCCTTCAAGACCAGAAGCCTGACAGTCAGTGGGGTACTGAACAATAATGCAGCACCAATGCTGGGACAGAGAAATGATGAACAAATGGAGCAGGACAGGGTACCATGTTGGGAGAGAACAAGGAGGTGCTGTGCCGCACTCTACCAAGCCTGAGAGAAAGAGCATGGCATCTGGCTGAGGTCAGGTTACCCACCCAAAAGTCACTCAGGGCAGAGACCTAGGCTGGTGAACCATGTATTGCCCAGCATGGGAATGGGCTGAGACAGTTTGAGATCCAGCTCCCAAGAAAACCACCGTCATTGGGAAGAAAGTTTGAAAGTGTGTAATAGGGGAGAAATAAAGTGAGGGGGGGAGAGAGAAAAGAAAAGAAAAAAGAAGGAAAGGAGAGGAGAGGAGAGGAAAAGAGAGGAAAGAGAGGAGAGGAGAGGAGAGGAGAGGAGAGGAGAGGAGAGGAGAGG